>NW_012236501.1:161101-216132 GCF_000787575.1 Acytostelium subglobosum LB1 | reverse complement strand
GTTGTTGATGTTGTTGATGTTGTTTGATGTTGCCCACTGCCACAGGGTATCCATATCCATACTGTTGCTGCTGCTGATGGTCAATGTAGCCCATCGGCAGAGGAGTATTGTTGTTTGATAAATAAGGTGAAGGGGAGGAGTAGTGCAGAGGCAGGGGGTTTGGTAACAGTGGCGGTGTGTTTGAGTTGCGCGGTACATGAGGTGGCGATGATGACTTGTTGTAGTACGGCCTCTGTTGTTGTTGTTGCTGATGTGGATGCAGGGGCTGAGGTTGCAGTGGCTGCATATGTTGTATCTGTTGTTGTTGTTGTTGATGTTGTTGTTGAGATGAGTAAAAGGGTGGCGAAGTATGTCTTAGTTGACTAACAAAGTTGGGCGAGTTCTTGTTGAGAGTGCTCTTCTTGTAGACCGGTGTCGATGGTGCTGAAGTAGAAGAGATCGTATTGTTGTTGTTGATTGATGAGGCAGAGGTAGTTGAGTCAATGCCACCACCGTTAGTGACATTAGTATCACTCAATGATGATGACGTCGATGTTGAGTCAACGCCACCTAGACCTAGTCCGCTGTCCAATAATGGGTCGATGCTGTCTTGGAATATCCTCTCGCGAGCCTTGTTGTAGGCGGCCTGCTTCTCCTCGAGTGTGACTGGTTGCTGTGACTTCTTGGAGCCGTTTCGGTCCAAAGAGTTGCTCGACGTATTTGATGGATTACGCTTCATAATCTTGAGTATTGGTGGTGTAGGTTGTTGAGGAGTCGCTATCATACTAGAGTCATCCTCTGCAGCAGCAGTAGGTGATGCTGTTCTATCTATGTTGTTGATGCTGTTGCTGCTGTGTCTGATGCTTGAACAACATTGGCAATCATTGATGTCCTGTGTGGTCGTGCTCCTCTCGACTGAGAGTGAGTCGACTTCAGCGGCCAGTGTATCTACACTGTCATCCTTGCCTTCATTCACTATATATTTCAACTTGTGTCCACAGTCTGCACAGATATCGCTCATTCTCTATCTCTCTCCTGGTCGACTCGTTGTGTCTTGTCCTGCCTCCAAATCAAGATGATTGACTTTGACTTCCTTCCAACAACCTACTACTATGGTTGCGAGTGAGTATACAGATACTAGTTGTATTTATATCTTTATGACTGTGAATGAATGAGTGAATGAAAGTAAATGCGCGAAACATCATAAAGTTCATTTTTTTGAATTTTTTGGGTTGCCACTCGTCTTGCCACCCGCCTGCTTGGACGCGGATGGCTGGGGCGCGACTGGCTTGGCAGACTTGGCTTGTTTGGACTTGGGCAGTGTGTTCAACACGGATATATAGGCCTCAGGTACATTGTAGCGCTGTTGCAGATACTCTACGACGCGATCAGTCTGATTGCCTTGTATCCTCACCACGACCTTGTTCTCCTTGCTCAGTGTCACTGTGATGCTGGATGCAAACACCTTCATGCCATCCTTGGCCAGCTCCTTCGTGCTGATGAAGAAGTGCTCCAGGTTCTTCACCTCGATCACCTTCTTGTTGGCCACCTGCTTGGCGTGAACCTCGATCTGCTTGAACAGGCTGTAGACGGTCTCGCCATCGTCGCGCTGTATCTCCATGAAGCGCGGCAGTAGTGACGCTCGGAACACTTGGTAGAACTGGTTCTTGGGCATCGACACGCCAATCTGTGCCTTGACCAGCTCGGCCGTCAGGCCATCCAGACGCATGCTGCTTGGCTGCGCGGGGTCGTCCAGCTGAGCTTGGCGAACGTACGCGACCAGCATGTCATTGATCTCCTTTATCTGGTAGTACGGCAGCAGTTCCATCTTGCCGGTGAAGTATACCTTGAGTGGCTTGGGCAGTTGGAAGCAGTCGCGTATCAACTTGATGCCAATCGTCGCGGCCTCATTGCTGCCGTACGTCGACTCTGAGTCTTCGGCATTGTCATCGTCCAACTTCTTCTGCTCGCCCACGACCTGGCCCATCTGGAACTCTTTGTACTCGCTGTGGCCGCGACCAATGCGCGTCACCATGATGTTTCCCTTGGTCGGTTCGTTAAAGTCGACCAGACCCTTCTTCTTCATGGCCTCAATCAGCTTGAGCACCTTCTTGTATGATGACTTGGCCAGGTTGATCTCGAATGTGTTGGCCGGTGCGTAGTACAACATATACTTGTTGAAGAATGTCTTGAGTGGCAGCGGCAGCTCACCGTCCTTCACTCCAAACTTGATCGCGCCCATGAAGCTATCAAACACAATCTTGTCCATCTCTTCCTTTGTCGCCGATGGTCCGGTCGCCGCTTCCTTCGCAGGAGTCTTCTCCTTTCTTCCCTTCTTTGTCTTTTTCTTGTTTGTTCGTTCTGTGTCACTCTCCTCATCATCGTCGTCTTCATCATTTTCATCATCATCGTCTTGATTGTCGTTTTCATTGTCATCATCGTCATCGTTGTCGTCTTGATCTTGATCATCCTCGTCGTCATGGTCCTCGATGGACACATTGTTCATTGCTTCATTGATTGTGTTGTTCGTTGTCGTTGTCGTGGTCGATGTTGTGGTCGTTGTCGCGACCTCAGTATCGGCATCAGCACCACGAGTGTCTTCTCCTCCTTCTTGTTCATTGGTGATTGGTTGTTCAATGATCATCTCCATCTCTTTGGTGCCATACTGCCACAGTGAATCATTGATGTAATGTATGAGTGAGACTACCTTTCCTTGCAAGGTAGCCCTGTCATTCTCAGTGTAGGGCAGTACAAATCCAACGGCAACAGGTGATCGTGAGCCTCTCAATGCAATCGATACAATCTTTCCCTCAGCAGGTACATCTCCAGGATTATGTATACCAGCAAACATCAAGTCTGCACCATTCGACAGATAGTTGAACACAGGAGGATAAATAGTGATCCTAATCAACATGTCAGGTATCTTACTAAGTGCGTATACTACATTCATTCATTCAATCACTCGTTAGTTATATGTCCATACACATCCATTCATTCAATCATTCAATCGCGATTCAATCATACTTGAGGGATAGAGTTGACCTTGATATTCAAAGAAGAGAGGGTCTCCACCTTGACAGTATAGAGTGATTGGAGGTTGTGAACCTTGTAACTTGACGACACCCAAGTCCTTCTTATTTGAAATCAACTCGTCCAATTGATCCATTGTTACAGCTGGTGCATAACAAAGTCTAATCTTCTCCTTCAACTTCTTCTTGTCAGAGCCACGCATCAGTGATTGCTGACCAACTGTAAACTGTTTCTTAAACAGGTTCTTCATTGTTAATGTATATATGTATATGTATATGTATACTATTTGTTGAAGTTTGAACAATATATGAATGTATGAATGAGTTAGCCAATGAAGCTAACTTCACACTTTGGTTTGAAGTCAAGTCTTGCGAATAATCTGACTTTAGTTTGAATGAAAGTGTACATTAATTAGAGATAAAGAGAGATAGAGAACAATGGATGGAGGTGATAAGAAGAAGATATTCTATGGCAGTATACAAGCTAACAAGATAACAACAAACAATAGTACAACAAAGAGAGATCAACCTGAACAACCTCAACCAAGTGAGTACAAGTACATGAATGACGATTGAATGAGCGACGACACAATACTAACTAACTGACTCCAATGAATGAATGAATATAGCATTCCTACCATTCTCAAAGCTTGCACAGGAATCACAACAGAGACAACAATCACAACATGATGAATATGAGAGGAAGAAGAAGGCAAAGCAGATAGTGGTGCCGACTAATGATGGTTCGGTTAGATTGAAGTTACGTGAATTAGGCGAACCGATTACATTGTTTGGTGAGAAGCCAGAGGATAGACGCGCAAGACTCAGACAGCTATGTATCGATAGGAATATAATAGATGCCACGCCAGAGGCTGAGAAACAGAGACAGGAGCAGCAACAGGATGAAGCAGATCAGCAAGAGGCGTTCTTGACAGAGGGCACCGACGAGCTGAAGAATGCACGCGAGGCAATCGCCATCTACTCGATGGGTCGCGCCAAGCTGCGATTGTCCGCGCTGAAACAGCAACACGAACAGGACGACATCATTGTGAAGGCAAACAGCGAGCAGCTCAACCCTGACCTGCTGCAAAAGACACCGAGCGAGCAGTTGCTGGAGCAAGTGGAGACCGATCTGCGAAGCTTCGTTCTGGCGATCAGTGAGATTGGAGACGATCGACAGCTGTCGTCCGTGGCATTCTCGCCCGATGCCAAGCTTGTTGCGACGGCCTCGTGGAGCGGACTGGCCAAGCTATGGGATGCTGACACAGCACAGGTTCAACAAACATTCACCGGACACTCAGAGCGCGTTGTAGGACTGGCCTACTACCCGCTGTCCGATCAATCGGCCACCGGTGTGACGCTGGCCACGGCCTCTGCGGACGGCACTGCCGCACTCTGGAGTTCTCAGTCTCCCTCGCCCATCGCCAAGCTGGAGGGTCACGCAGGCTCGGTGAACCGTGTGGCCTTTCACCCAATGGGCCGCCACCTATTGTCAACCGGCATCGACAGATCATGGCGACTATGGGACATCGAGTCCAATCAATGTCTGCTGGATCAAGAGGGCCACAGCGAGCCTGTGATGGGCATTGCCGTGCAGTGTGACGGAGCACTCGTAGCCACAGGCGCACAGGATGCACTGGTACGCGTCTGGGACCTGAGGAGCGGGCGACCTATTCACTACTTCCGCGGACATGCCAAGCAGGTCATCTCAGTGGACTGGTCGCCCAACGGCTACCAGCTGGCCAGTGGCTCAGAGGACAATACAGTGATCGTTTGGGATCTGAGGAAGAAGGAACAGACCTATCAGATACTGGCACATTCATCAATCGTCTCGTGCGTCCGATATGATAAGAGTCGCGCGGGATTCCTGGCCACATGCTCATTCGACAACACAGTGCGACTTTGGTCGCCCAATCAATGGAAGCCGATCACAGTGTTTGAAGGACATTCTTCCAAGGTGACCAGCGTCGATATATCAAATGATCACAGTAAGATAGTGTCTACATCATTCGACAAGACATGGAAGATATGGTCTAAATAAATGATCTAAATATATTGATGTAATGTATACATTGATGTTGCCTGCTGCTTCCTGCTTCAGATCACCATGTTCACTATGATCACTATGTTCAACAATACAACACCATCATGGTACATGCACTCTATTTATTGCTTCATAGCTGTCTGGTTGGAGGCATGTGATTCTATCTCTTGTCTATACACGTAATGATTGATCGAATGATTGAATGATTGAGTGAGTAGGCGAATGAATGAATGTGAGTGAATGGTGATGTCATACCTTAGTTGTTTGGAGAAGTCGTCATCTATCTGATCAGTGTCCCAGTCGTCCTCCCATTGCTCTTTGGAATCATTGTCATCATTAGCAGTATCAAGGTCTGTGTAATATTACAAGGATGTAATTAGTAATCTTTTTGATGAATGATCGATTTGAATGATTCATCATAATGATTGATGATACGTACTGTCTTCGAACTCTTCAAACTCATCATCCTCAATGATCTCGACCTCCTCCTTTGTCTGTGACTTTGACAGGTCGTCGAGAGTATCAACCTTCTTTATTGGCTTTACAGCAGCAGGTTTAAGATCAGTCTTCTTTGATGCCATTCTCTATCTATATCTATATATATATGTATATGTTATATTATCTGTTTATGTTTTATCTCTACAATCTAATTATGAAATGAAATTGGTGAAGTTGATGTTTCAAATGAGGTGGGGTGTCAAATTGATCAACATCACCAACACACTGAACACTCATTTCTTCAAATCATTGATAACAATCAATACAGATAATAAGTTATTGTATGATGAGATCATCGTTGATCAATCAATCAATCAATAATATAGAACTTCGTATAAAGCAGATGTTAATTGATCTATCAATTTGTCTGTTCATTCATATAAGTAAAGGTACCTTTAACAGAACTAACTTTGACCTGATTAGGCCACCTTGTGATGTGTGTTCAGTCCCCCCACGTGGGGGAGTGTGTTACTGCTCAACAAACAAGCGACCTTGAAGATGACAACACTAATGGAAGGGTAGTAAAGCACAATGAATGAATGAATGAATGAATGAATGATAAAGGGTGTAGTTTAATCCTGTATCATTCATCCTATTATCATTTACAACATTGTTATAACATAGATAGATAGATAATAATAATATAATAATTATTTATTCCAAAATCAATTCAAACAAATAAATGTCCGACACTGCAATTCATCCAGGTGATAAACCAGAATCATCATCCTCATCATCAGTATCATCAAATGTCGAAGTTGGTAAGTCATCATATTCATCATTGTAATAATATGATACACATTATTAATTAATCAATCAATCAATCAATCAATCATTCAAGGCAGTAAGAGGAGTGCTGCTGAAGAATGTCATGACATTGATGGAAAGGATTCCAAGAAGGTTAGGACTACTGAGGGAGAGGACTTTATCAATGAGATGACCAAACAGTTGGGTGAAGTGCCACACAAGGTCATTGAAACAACAATTCAAGCCATCAACTCTGGTGTCGAGTATGTCCAACATAGTCTACAGCCAATGATTGAAAGGAGCAAGGAGATTGGTGACAATATCCAACATGTTGCAGTCGATACCTACAACGCCACGTGCCGGAAGACCGAGGAGTTTAGAAAGGAGGTGCACGACAAGGCCGCCCACCTGCTGGAGGCCGCTGAGAAGAAGGCCAGCGACATCAACGCCAGTGTTAAACATTCGTTTGAGAATGCCAAGGAGTCCATCGTCGAGGGTGAGAAGAAGGCTGAGGATGCTGCCGAACAGATAATCGATGCATTGGACAAGTCGGCCGAAGAGGATGGCAAGAAGAAGGTGGTGGATGCAGTGGCAACAGAAGAGGTACCAAAGACATCATCATTGGAGAAGGAAACTGTTGCACCTCAAGGAGATGATGTGGCGGCCGAGTCACATGAAGAAGAGGCTGAGACCGAGGAGAATGCTGATTCCGAGAAGACATCTGCTGCTCCCAAGAAAGGTAGAGGTAAGGCCAGAAACTAACAATCAATCATACTTCCTTTTGGAATGGGACATTAAAGATTCAGTCCAGCTCGACATATGATCATTGTTTATTGCCTCAATCAATCGATCAAACGATCAGTTGTTGTCAGTCATTTGGCAGGAATCCAGCAAGATCCATAGTTCTCGCGTTTCTTTGCGGTGTCATTGTCTTTGATCAGTGACCATGTTCCATCACTCACAGAGTAGATGAAGTTCTTTCCAGAGCCGCCAAGGTACCCAACTCCAAATGATGGCACAAAGATCATTGGGCTGCATTGATCCAAGTCTTTAATGTCTGGATATGGAAGCAATTGTAATGTGGTCGCCTGTTTGTTAGACACGGAGTATCGTTTGAACGAGCGATTGGAGAGGATGTAGATGTTGTCGTCGCCATCGATACAACTGCCAAGGTAACCTTTTATCTCGCCATCTATGACATATTTTTGGACAAAGGTATTGAGGTTGAACGACCAGATGCCTCGTTCATAGTCAACTAAGTAGACGTGATCCTTGAGGTAGTGCAGCTGCATCCAATACAATGTATCTTCGGTGGTCTCTCCATCATTGTTGTTCATATGATCGATGGACTGAGGGTACTCCATGTTGGTGATGTGATTGATATCTTTGATCTCGTTGATGATATCATTGATTGTTGATTGCATGTTCTCCATCTGCTCATCAATGGGCTTCTTCACTCTATACTCCTGAGCCATGATCACCTTGATGAGTTGTTCAAAGTGACCCGTCATGTGTCCTTATCAATCGTTGATACGTCTTTGCACATTGTTGAAGTGTCATCCATAGATGGTTCAATCTTGGTGTACACCATGATACGTCAATTTTGTTGTTGTTATTCGATGTATCCATATCTATCTATTATCTCTTCTTCAAATGAATAAATGAATGTTTATTGTTTTGGAATCCAACATGCAGCATAATTCTCACGATCGTTTACAGGGTCATCGTCATTGACCAGTGACCATGTTTGATCCTTAATCGAATATCTATAGTTCTTGCCAGTGCCAAAGAGATGCATAATGTGTGCTCCAGAAGATGACTCAGGAACATAGATCATCGAGTAGTTTTTTGTGAGAGGATAGGTTACGTGAAGCGGTTGGCTTGGTATCGTGGTCATCTGATCAGTGGACAGCGAGTAACTCATGAATGATCTAGAAAGGATGTAGATTTTGTCATTGCCATCGAAACAACTTCCAAAAGAGCGTCCAGCTTGTCAACCAGTACTTTGGTGGCCAAAGTATTGACGTCAATTGATCGGACCCCAAACTCCCCTCCACCTACGATATAGATTCGATTGTTGAGGAAGAATGTAAACCTGGAGCACAATAACCTGGCATTCTCCACTTCAATCCTGCCAACACGTGTGAATTGCTGGGTGTCAATGTCGAAGCGGTCCAATCTCTTGAGGTACGCGCGGATATTTCTATTATACCCACCAATGATGTAGATGTACTTGTCTCCGTCGTAGCACAGTGATGTAGCATTACATTCATCAATTCCCGCAATGTCGGCTTTGTAACATTGCCTGTCGGCCAAAGAGTATCGAAGGAATTTGAATGGTACGAAGAAGCCTCCAAATACGTATATATTGTTGTGGGCGTAGATAACCGAATGGAATACTCCATGGAGGTTACCCTGGAGTGTATCACCAATCTCGGTCCATGTGTCGGAGTCTTTGGAGAAAAATGAGCATTGTTGTTGTTTCATTGATATGATGCCGCCTCGGATCGTCTCGACAACTCCAGGAGTATCTATGATTTGAAAGCACTCCTCGATTTGCTTCTTGATTCCATTGAGCTTATCAATGTCTGTATTGACGCGTCTCGCTCTCAGGAGCGCATCACCATCATCATAAGGTACATCGCGTGTATGTTGAGCGTGACGAGTGACCATTGACAACAACTCAATATCACCAAGTGCCAGACGCTTTCCAACAAATTGTCCATGCAATGAGATTGCATACTGATCGATCGTTGAGCATGTGGCGATTGATTGGATCACTTGGGACATTTCCACTTCATCACGATGACCAGTCTGGGCATGGTCATCACCACCAAAGTACTCAGGAGGATATGCCATATTGATCAAGTGATTAATATCTTTGATCTCTTTGATGATATCTTTGATTGTTGATTGTATCTTCTCCATCTGATCCTCAATAGGTTTCTTCACTCTATACTCCTGAGCCATGATCACCTTGATCAACTGTTCAAAGTGACCTGTCACTTCATCATATGTCTGTTTCAAAGATTGATAAGTCTTGGCACTGTGTTGTAGTGTCGTCCAGAGATGGTTCAATCTTGATGTACACCATATATCTTTGTTGTTGTTGTTATCATTATCATTAATCTTGGTCTTTAAACATTGTTGTCTAATATTCTCAATGTGATCCAACTTGTGACCATTGTGTCTCTGTACCGAGCATATTGCACAAACCATTTGATTACAATCGAAGCATATTATCTTTATCTTCTTTTTGTGTGTCTCACAAGATTGTACATCGTTGATATTAAGAAGTGCACTATACCAGTCCATATCTATCTCTATCTTACTAAACAGATACTTTTGAAAGTGAATGATCAACACAAAGTTGGATATTTTGTGGAAACTTGGAAAGCAAGGTGACCAAAGCTAAAGGTGTTGCTATTCATCTTGTTGTAGTTTACACAACTCATGGATTGAGTGATAGAGATAATAATGGATACATATAATAATAATCATATATGCTTAACTCATAATTTGAGGACTGAAGTGTTATGCTTCGATTGTAAACAGTTGATATGTTCAGTATGTTTGGTACAAAGTCATAATGGTCACAAGTTGGAACATGTCGTCAATATTAAACAGAGTCTCGAGAAGAAGGATGATAAATGGTGTACTCCAAGATTGAATCATTTATGGTATACTCTACAACAATGTGCTAAATCATATCAATCATTACATCAGACTTATGATGAGATCACCAATCACTTTGAACAACTGTTAAAGTTGATCATTGCTCAAGAACACCGTGTAAAGAAGCCAATTGATGAACAGATGGAGCATATTCAATCGACCATCAATGATATTATCAACGAGATCAAGGATACCAATAGGATGACCAACTTGGAGAAGCCTCAGTCCAACGATCACATGAACAATAATGAGGTGGACATGTCCCAGTTGGTCCAATCAATCATGTCATGTACATCGGTCCAACAGTTTATCAACAACAATACCAATGCATTGGATGTCAATGACATGACTGCCAAGATGAGTAGCTCGACACTAAGTGATGTTGACGTGCTGTCCATGATCAGTCGACACACTGATCACACCCGCGAGGTACCTTATGACGTTGATCTTCAAGTGCGTCGCATCGATACAGACATGGCCAAGCTCACGGACATCAAGAGGCAGATCGAGGAATGCTTTAAACTCACTATCGTGTCGTCCACCGAACTTGGTCAAGGCCCCGGCGAGTTTGATGGCTGCATCATGTCCGTGAGACTGGACGGCTGCTCATACTTGGAACTGGACGGTGCCAAGTGGACACAAATGAATGGAGCATTCGAGAGGCAACTTAGAGGCGTGTCAACGTCCGTGGTGTATGCACGTGGCAGTGTCTACGTGTTTGGTGGACTGGACGCCCCAACCAAATACACTCGCTACGCATTGGAGAACAAAAAGTGCATTCATGGAGACATCACTGGCATCAATGGTGGCGAGGGCATCGCGGCTTGTTATGATGGCGACAAGCTTATCTACCTTGTCGGTGGCTATGATGAGACCACCGACCGATACTTCAATCGAGTGGACACCTTCAACATTGAGACACAGCTGTTCCAGTGCGTTGGACACCTGCCAGTTAAACATGTGTTCATGGCACAAGCATACTTCCACAATGACCACCTCTTGGTCGTTGGCTCTGACATTGGAGTGGTCTCGTTGAATCCACAGACAGAGGTCTTTAGCCAGCTGGTCCCGCCACCCTCCAAGCCATACTTTGCCAGCTGCTTCGATGGCGAAGACAACATCTACATACTAAGCCATAGTCTGTTCACGAGGTACACGTTGTCAAGCAACAAGTCAACATCGCTGGCCAAGCTCAATGCAACAAGTGTATCGGCAATTGCACCATGTTATCCTATGCATTATGTGGAATCATATGGAATCATATACCTTGGTGGCAGGGGTAGGAACCATCGATATGCATTGAATGAAGGAAAATGGATAATGCTCAACGACAATGATCATGTACAAGACCGTGATTGCTTTGGTACATGTTTGATTAGCAAACAAAGACGTCGTTTGGTAAAGAGTAAGAGTACTCAAATGTGAAGTGATTAGTTAAATAATAAATGATCGTAGTGGATTCAAATACGTTAGGGCAAGGGCAAGGGCAAGGGCAAGGGCAAGGGTTAGGGCAAGGCAAGGGTTGGGGTTTGTTTCAAATCTCGCGCCTAAATTTTAATTTGAACTTTCAACTTCATCCAATCATTCATTCAAACAAATAATCATTCAGTTACGTCTTTCTAACGACTACATGTATAAATAGATACACAACATATATATATAATATAACATTGACAATGATGGATAATAGTTTTAATAATCCAAATATCACTGTTATACATCAACAGCAACAACAGCAACAGCAACAACAAGAAAAGAAGAGGACGATCACAACTTCAATCACATCAACGACTACAGGTTCAGCTCCGACTACAACTACATCATCATCAACATCATCATCAACATCATCAACAAGACATATGAATGGAACAAAGAAACCAGATCAACAACAACAACATGTTGGTGTAACAAAAGATAAAGAAAAGGAAAGGGACAAGGATCTGGATGATAGCATGTTGTCAGAGGAAGAGGAGATGAATGATACAATGTTCAACTTGTCACCACGTACATTGAGGAAGTTGAAGGAGCTCACATCACAGCCTGCCGAGTCCCAGCTACCATGGCTACAGAAACGCCAACACAAAGCAAACAAACGCAACATACCCGTTGCCAAGCTGCCCAACTGGGCTGCCTCACGTGCCTTCCAGAACAACGGATACCTCAGCAACAATGGATCACAATTCGAACAGAACAAGCCAGTATGTGTAACATTGATTGAATGAGTAATGCGCATACTCTAACACCGCATCACAGGGCAAGCATCAGACAACATCAAGTCCAGGTATCAATGCATTACCACCAACAGACATGGAACACTATTTGTTGGAGGATCTGCTTTATGTGATGGTGGGCATTGAGGGCACGCTGATATCAACGTCACAACGCCGAATCGAACAACAGATTGGAGACACGCACAGCACGCTGGTATCGTTCACAATCGAGCCAACGGTCGATCCGAGTGTCAGTCATGTGGTACAACGCATCCTGCCACTGGCCAGCTACTATGTCTACATTGCAGACTTTGTCAACTCGCGCCAGAACTTTGAGTGGGGCAAGGTCAATCAGGCGTTCTGCGAGGCGCTCTCACAGCTGCTGAAGGACTACCTCCAGATGATCACACAGCTCGAGGACCAGCTCAAGACCAGACAACTGACGCTACAACGCATGTGGTACTACATCCAGCCCACCTCCAAGATCTTTGAGATGCTCTACAAGCTCACATTCGAGGCGACCAAGTACAGCCTACACGGCGCACAGATACTCAATCTCCTCCTCAACAGTCTGGCAATCTTTGGAAGGTATGTGATCGAGTGATTGATTGAGTGATTGAGTGATTGAATGAGCGTGATCACTAACGCCCTGCCCATCCCCAGCGACCCAGCCTCAAAGGACTTGTATCACTTCTTGATTCAATACTCGTCGAGACCATTCTTGGAGATGTTGGAGTGCTGGCTGTACAAGGGCATTGTAGACGACCCTCATTGCGAGTTTATGATCGAGGAGAACATTGACTTGGTAAAGGAGAACATCAACAGAGACTACAATGACACGTATTGGGACAACAGGTACACGATACAAGAGTCGCAGGTGCCCAAGTTCCTCGAGAAGGATCGCAACAAGATCCTGCTGACGGGCAAGTACCTCAATGTGATCCGCGAATGCGGCCAGACACTGGTGTTCAATGGCGACGCCATCCAGTACTCGCCCAACGAGAAGCAGTACATCGAGAGGATCGACCGCGCCTACGACTTTGCCTCGTCCACGCTGCTCACGCTGATCAATGAGCGCCAGCTGATGGACCGTCTCAAGTCGCTCAAGTACTACTTCCTGCTGTGCAAGGGCGACTTCTTCTCGCACTTTATGGAGATCACGGCCGACGAGCTCAAGAAGCCGCTGTCTGAGATCAACGTGTTCAAGATGAACTCGCTTTTGCAGCTGTCACTGCGCACGTCCTCCATCTCGGAGAATGACTCCTTCAAGGACGACCTGGAATGCGAGTTCATGCCATTAACATTGCGCGAGCAATTGTTAAAGATCATTCATATTGATGATAAGAATGTAGTCATTGAGCAGCAGCAACAACAGAAGGGCAACAGCGCCAACACTAGCGCAACCAACACATCAACAATGTCAACGATATCAAACACACAACAATCATCATCGCCAGTTGCGCCACAGTCCAAGGAGTTGCTGGGCGTCGAGTCGCTGGCGTTCAGCTACAAGGTGAACTGGCCCCTATCATTGGTGATCAACAAGAAGTCTCTGGTGCGCTATCAGATCATATTTAGACATCTATTCCTGTGCAAGCATGTCGAGAAGTTGCTGGGCAACACATGGAACCAGCATCAAGAGTCTAGACGCTCGCATAGCCATCGTCCTGGCCTGGCCATGCTACTGTCCTACTCTCACTTTCTGCGCCACCGCATGATCCATTTCTTGCAGAACCTCGAGTACTACATGATGCTGGAAGTGTTGGAGCCCAATTGGATCAAAATGAGGAAGTCGATCAAGAGTGTAAGTTACAGTTTGAATGATTGATTGATGGGTGGACATGTGAACATGGACTAACATCACTTCCACAATTACACATCATAGTCCAAGACTGTGGACGAGGTGATCAAGGTGCACGATGACTTCCTCGAGACATGTTTGGCAGAGTGTATGCTCACCGACACGAGATTGGTTACAGTATGTAGTTGTGGACACGCTCCAAACGCACCATCATCATGGATACTAACTCATTGACTGACTCCACGAATATAGCTACTGATGAAGTTCATGTCTCTATGTATTATATTCTCCAAGTTCAACAGTGAGATGGTGTTTGAGGAGAACGAGATCAATGCCAGTGAAGCCGACAAGGTCAAGCGAACGATCGACAACTTTGAATCCAAGTTCCACAAGATATTGAAACTGTTGCTGAACACTCTAAAGTCATTCTCGACCATTGAGTCCAATCGCCATATGGTACATCTGATCAGACGACTGGACTACAACAACTACTACTCCACATACTTTGAACAGCAACAACAACAACAGATACAGCAACAACAACAACAACTACAACAGCAACAGCAACAGCAACAACTTCAACAACAAAGATTACAACAACAACAACAACAGCAACAACAACAGCAACAATATTATCAACAACAACAGCAACAACAACAACAACAGCAGCAACAGCAGTTGAGAAGTGTTGTACAGACTGGACAATCAGGTTTGGAGAGGAACTCGACAACAACAGGCCCCCAGCCACTATACACAAACAGGACACAGCAGCAGACAACCTCACCAAGCAAACAAATGACAATTGTCAACGGTATAACAAGGAGACAGAGCAGCAGTAGTGGTGGCAGCTCAAGGCTAACAACTGGCATCATTAGTGGCGGACTTCCTGTACAACAGCCATCTGGCATCAATCAAACAATGCCCACATATCGTCCATCAACAACTACAACCACCACAACAACAACTTCCACCTCCAACACAATCAACAACAACATCAACAACAATATCATGGGCATGTCCAATGACACGGCCACCTATCCACCTCGCTCCCCAAGTGCCAAAGACTTTACACAACGACTACTCGATATCAAACGTACCTACTCCAAGCAATAGGACGACGACAACGACGACGACGTCAATATACAATATACATTTAAAATGATATAATCAATGTTTATAACCTTTGACTATTGTTGTAGCTGTTGCTGTTTACAGCACTGCTTGGTTGTGGCTTGCTAAAGCTGTCCAAAGGCACTGGTTCATAACCAAGCTTCATTGGTGTTTGACCCTTGGCACGTGTGACCAAGTCACCTGCCACCTCTTTCGATGATTGATATCCATCTTGTAACCTGTCTCTGGCCATTGCACCATACTCCTTTGACACCATATATCCTCTATGTAAATGTGGTTGCATCGTATCATAAGCACCAGACAATGCACTCACTGAGCTACTATAAGCAGTGGATGCAGCTACATTCATTCAATCAAACAAATTAGTATGACAAGTCTGGTAGGCTGATGTACTTGGATACTTACACGTTTGTATCTTCTTCAATATACCATCTGGAATGAAGCTGGAAGTCAGTGAACAATCAAATAATCAATCAATCAACAAGGTACATACCGTCTCTCATTCTTTAATAATATTTAGTATTTATATAACAATCGGATTTAAATATAACTATAAAGTATACAACTTGTATTACTATTATTACAACATATATCTACACATCCATGTCTTGGAACAGACATCCAGTTTCCAGTTTGTCCACGAATCACATCCACATGCCAACCCTAACTGGGGTCGTGGTTGATGATGTGGATGTGTGTGTGTGTGAGTGTGTGTGCGAGGGTCGAGGGTAGGTCAATGGAGTCAATTAATTCCATTGGAAACATGATAGACAGAAGGATGGTGCCCTCCAATCGCAATGAATGAGTTGTGCTGTGACAGCATTGCCAGCGCCAGCAGGTACCATGAGTGGGATGAAGTGCTCCTCACGAGGATGTGCAAGTTGGAATGATGGTGCTGAACGGAACTTGAGAAGACGTTGTTGTCGATCCTCCCCATTTCCATCGGGTAGAGGAGCAGTCAATGTGGCTTGTATCCATGTCTCAAACTGTTTGATAGGGTGCTCATGCTGAGTCGCAGCACCACTGAACAACAGACGTAGATTGTGTAATGTACTGCCACTGCCAATGATCAACACTCCCTCATCTCTCAAGGGTTGTAACAATTGACCGACACGATAGTGTAGATCACCATCCAGATTGTGTTGCAGTGATAGTTGAACAATTGGTACATCAGCATTGGGATACATCATCTTTAGAATGGTCCATGCGCCATGATCCAATCCCTGCTTATCATCATGCTTCAAAGTGATATTACCATGTTTGAACAATCCATCCAATCTTGTTATGAGCTCCGGTGAAGTATTGGCAGTGTACTCCATCTGATACATCAACTCCTCAAACCCATAAAAGTCGTGAATAGGCTTAACATGTTTGCTACATTGATTGATTGATAGATTGATTGATCGATTGAATGAGTGAATGAGTGAGTTCGAGAACTAGTGAGGGTGAGTGAGCCATTCATACATACCCTGTTGTGATTGTGAACTCTTTGGCCTCCCAATGAGCAGAGACGATGAGGATTGCACGTGGCTTGGAATGAGCGGCGTTGGCTTGGTAGTTTGTCAGGAAGATTGTGGTCTTGTCCGTCTTGTCCAGGATCATATTGGGTGCACCATGATTGATGAATAATGTTGGAAATCTTTCGTTATGTATGGCCTCCATTGGATTGATAATACTAGTATTAATATAATAAAACGACACGTGATGCCACTTTATCTATCAGTCAGTTCTCTTTGTTCTCGATTTTGTTTGGTCTCTCCCTTTTTGAGGTCTTGTGTTGCAATGATTTTTTGATTGGTTCAAAATGTTCTGGAAGCACCTAATCCCCAGAACACCTTCAGGAATGTCCATCAACATTGCTTCGAGGGCACGCAACAGACATTCGGATCACCCAAGCAATCTGTTTGTCATTATTAACAACATACCTTATTTATTTAGTTCAATCAATAATAATAATTATAATTATTGATATATTTATTTGTTAATTGTGTTGAGGTTATAAACTTCTAGTTAAAATAGTTCTCATGAGAACTTTGATTGAGTTGGGTTGAGTTGAAGTCGAAGTTGTTGGGTCGTGTCTTGAAGACCCAAATAAGGTATCCAAATGGTCAACCAACCCAAGATTCAGATGTGGGCACTTGACTTTCATGAACTTGCATTACCCCCATGTCACTGACTCGAACAACACACTCTTCAATTACATCTTCACACGATTATGAACTAACATTGACTAAATGTTGACAATAACAACAAGAAGAGCATTATTATCTGTTAGACATATTTATAACAACATTAGAGCATATAGCAATAGTAGTAACATTAGTAATAATAATAATAATAAGATGCCAGGAAATGTACCAATAACAAAGAAGATTGATACTCTTCGACAGTTGATGAACAAGCATTCATACACTTGTTATGTGGTGCCAAGTGATGATGCTCATCAGAGTGAATATGTAACTGAGCATGATCAGCGTAGAGCATACATTAGTAACTTCACAGGTAGTGCTGGCACTGCTGTAATCACCACCGAACAATGCTATCTATGGACCGACGGTAGATATTGGCTTCAAGCATCACAACAGCTTGACCCATCATGGAAGGTCATGAAGGATCGTGTCGAAGGTGAGCCATCAATCGAGGAGTTTATATCAAAGGTATGTATACTTGTTTGATTGATTGATTGAATGAGCCAATGATACTTATACGTTCAATCGATTGATCAAATAGTCAATGCCTGCAACAACTATTGTTGGAATGGATAGCAGATTGATTTCAAAGGGTGCCTTTGAGAAGTTTAAGAAGACATTGGCAAAGGGACAGGAGGTTGTTACATCGGAGAACAACTTGATTGATCAGGTCAAGGAGGAGTTGAAGTCTTTGGAGCCAATGACCACTCAGCCAACTGATCCAATCTTCTTCCTGCCCGAGACATACTCTGGCAAGAGCAACACCGACAAGATCAAAGATGTCCAAGATCGCATGGCCAAAGAGAATGTTGACTACGTCGTCATCACTGCACTCGATGAGATTGCTTGTAAGTTGAGTTAATGATTGCGAGCGAAAGAACGAACGATTCTAACAATCATTCAATCATATTAGGGTTGTTCAACTTGAGAGGATCAGATGTATCTTATAACCCTGTATTCTTGTCGTACGCCATTGTTGGCAAATCATCAGCTCAATTGTTTGTCGAGGAGAGCAAGCTGTCGGCAGAGGTGAGGAAGAACCTTACTGGTATCCAAGTTGTGCCTTATGCCGACTTCTTCAAAACACTCAAGAGTTACTCAGACTCGAGGATTTGGTTGGACCCTAGAAGCAGCTTGGCTGTATTCAACTGCGTCAACAAGGACAACCTGTTTGAGCAGAGCAACCCAACACTGATGGCCAAGGCCATCAAGAACTCAACAGAGGCTGAGGGCTTCCGTCAGTGTCACATCCGCGATGGTGTGGCCCTGGTCCAGTTCCTCGCATGGATGGAGGAGGAGATGAACGTCAAGAACAACACTCAGCTGACCGAGTTCTCGGTGTCTGAAGTGCTCGAACAGTATCGCACCAAGCAGAAGGACTTTGTCAGTCTGTCATTCGCATCGATCTCCTCGATCGGCTCCAACGGCGCAATCATCCATTATAAGCCCGAGGAGGACACCTGCAAGAAGATCACCAAGGAGGTGTACCTGATCGACTCGGGCGGCCAGTACAAGGACGGCACCACCGACGTCACGAGAACCACTCACTACGGCACACCATCCCAACACGAGATCGACTGCTACACACGCGTACTCAAGGGACACATCCAGCTGTCGATCATCAAGTTCCCAGCAAAGGTCACTGGCAAGGACATTGATTGTGTGGCTCGCATTGCTTTGTGGCAGGCTGGATTGGACTATGCACACGGCACCGGCCATGGAGTTGGATCATTCCTGAACGTGCACGAGGGTCCACAAGGTATCTCGATGCGTCCAAACTCGACCATTCTCCATGCCAACATGACCATCACCAATGAGCCAGGTTACTACGAGGAGGGCAACTTTGGAATCAGGATTGAGAACATCATGCTCACGGTCCCCGTCGAGACACAGTTCAACAACAGCAAGTTCTTGGGATTCGAGTCGATCACAATGGTGCCCTACGAGCGCGACCTCATCAACGTGTCGATGTTGACCAACGATGAGTTGGCATTCGTCAATCACTACCACGAACAAGTACAGTCCAAGCTTGCGCCACACCTATCAAACGATCAACGTGCACTGGCCTACCTCCAGAAGAAGACAGCCAAGATTACTAGACAATAACAAACCATCCAGCAACTCTCATGTATTAGATATTAGACATTGGATATTGGATATTTGATTAGTTCATCCATTCAGTTGGAGTACCAGCATGCTCTGCTTTGATCTTTTGATTGTTGTATCCAAGACGCACGTTTGTTTGTGGGATGGTCACACCTCTGAACAGATTATTCAACTCATCATCATGATGCAAGGCACGGCCAATATGATTAGGAGTCTGATCACATGATTGGACATTGGGATTGAGTGAGTTAGAGATAAATTGATGATTGTTTGGGATATAAATGCCATACCAATCGTGTCTTTTTATCAACTTTGGCTTGCTCCAAGGACAGTCGAATGATAAGGTTCAGGAGGTAGTGAACCATGTTGGCGAGGTTGCGCGATACGTCTCGGCGCATGCGTGCGAACCACTTGGTTTGGCGACACATCTCTCGGAACTTTCTTTGTCTCTTGTTTGCCTCGATTGAGACAACGTTCACTTGCCTGATGGCATCCATCAATTGAATCTTCCTAGTCTTCAACTCGGAAAGATGAATGAGTGATGAATAGTATATGTCGCGACCTGATAGCAATTTCTTGCCTCTACTTTGAAGCATGTCTCTAGAGGTGACCAATACACGAACGGTTATATCACGCATTAGTGAGACCAATACGGCGACGGCATTAGCGGAAATTGTGAGATATGGGTGGGTCGTTGTTGTCTTGTCCTTGTCTTTGTTCTCCTGGAGCACCTCATTGATATACCTCCCTTGCCATTGGTTTGCCAACTCATTGGCTGTTAACTTTCTCTGCTTTCTTCTCATCTTGGATAGATGGACGTGTCAAGAAGTGGGACTGATTGATTGATTGATTGACAAGAATGAAAAGGACGCAAGGGCGCGCAATATGGCCCACAAAAGGACTCACGAGGCCTTGTTCCTGGTAATTTACAATTCTTTAATTAATTTAATTGGAAGCAGGTGAAGTAAGGTCCACCCAGAGTTCGTCTGGATGGTCGAGTGAATGCATTGATGTAGCTGGCGAATGATCATGTGTTGTCGTCTACCCCCTTGGAAGTGCGCGCGCACTGGTTATTGATCCAACACACACGCGTCAATGTAGAGGGATTCCTTCGAAGGCGCCAACCATCTTAATGAATGATCTCAATCTGAGTATACTTGTTGAGAGCACTGATCAGGAGGAAGAGGTCGTCCTCAATCTCCATGTCGTCCCACACCTTGCTAAAGAACTCGCCCGAACCGAGGAAGGCAAAGGTTGTGCGCATCTTCTGGATGTTGTGTGGTCGCAGGTATGGCGAGAACAGGATGACCGACTCGTGCTCGGCCGACTTGAACGCCTTGGTCACGTCGTCAAAGATGGGCTTGAGGTCGGCCGACTTCTTGACGCCGTAGAAGCGGAAGGCACGGTCCAGACTGTTGAACGCGTCACGCAGCGCCTTGTCCACCTTGGCCAAGTCCTGGATCTGGATGGTCTTGGAGTCGATCTGGTAGAAGATCTTGATGAGTATCTTGATGATGTTCTTCTCGGTCTCGTTGGCCTTCTCCTCGTTGGACACACGCTTGATGATCTTCCTCACTGAGCTGATTAGCTCGCGGCCCTCCTCTGGTATCATCTTCTTCAAACCGCTCTTTCCAACGCCTGATCCTGCGATCTTTCCAGAGATGTTCTTCTTTGCTCTAAACAGCACATCTGTCCTACCCTCTCTCTTTATCGATTCCTCTCTTGACAATACAGGTGCTCCACCATTCTTCTTTCCTTGACATGTCTTTACATGTTGTGTCCAATGATCGAACTCTATATTATTATGATTGATTGAGTTTATGAGTATGTCTGTTCTTTGCTTCGTTCATTCACCTCATTTGATCAATCATCAACATCATAATCATACCTTGTTGAGTATTTGCAGAGAAGTAGAACACTTTGCTTGAACTGTTGCGAATGGCAAAGGTGTAGGGTCTTGTATTGTTTGGTGGATTGAGGTCTATCTGTGCCAACTCAATATCTATACATTTAAAGTCGTCATCCTATCATGATTGGTTGATTGATTGTGTCAGTCAATCAATTCTATTCAATCAATCATTCAATCAAGTATACATACTTGTTCAGTTTGATATATATATAATGCACCTGGTACTAATCGAGCATATCTATTCTTATACTTTAGACTGTGAATATGTGACTTCTTTGCTGTGTCTAGAATACCCTCAAAGGCAACGATCGATGTTGCTGCTGCTGTTGTCATTTTACTTGTTGTAGATGATGTAGTTGTAGTAGTTGTAGATGTAGTAGATGTAGTTGATGTAGTTGAAGTAGGAGTGGACATTGTAATGTTTGGTTTGATTGATCGATCAAGAGAGTAGGCGTGTAGGAGTCTGTGTCGTTGTTGTTACTGTGTGTATGAGTGTCAGCTGCTATATTCATTCATTCATTATTCTTAGGCTAGACTTTAAAGACACAACCTCAACCCTCATCTCTAACTCACTCACTCACTATCACTCTGACGTCTCAGCACCAGATTATTAAACGCAGGTCCTTGCCATACCCCCACCTACAAGAAACCAACACCAAACACCACGATTGTCCTCTGTTTTCATGCGTCAAACGATGAGTAAGAATATGTGTGTGTGAGGCCGAAAAGGGGTATGAATGAGTTGATGGTCCATCTAAACAATGATGACAAAACACGGTCGACCGTGTATCGTTGTCTTTTCCTTCTATCAAAAGATGAGGCTAATTTTAACAACAAGTGTAGGTCCTATTTTGGGTCGACTTAAAATAGATGTAGATCCTTTTGTCGTGATCATTTATCGGAGTTATTGTATGTATAATACAAATAATGATACTTAGTTATATTTGGAATTATAATAAATATTTATTTGTTACTGAATAATAATGCAGTTGATTGACTTGATGAAGTGATCAGTCAACTTCTTGAATTATAAAATATCCCATAAATTAAGAGTTAGTGTGGTGGGGTGGAACAACCCCCTTTGGATGACCGATGATCACACAACAAACCAAATGAATGATCAAAAACAACAAAAACATGGACAACAATCATAATAATATATCAATACATAGAGTGTTGGGAGATGCCAAACTATGTGAAAAGATATTCGATCATGTTGGTGGTATCCATCGTAGATTGTTGGACAATAAGGTGATCAGATCAGTGATCAAGGGCAGACAACTATTGGACAAGGGCAATCTTAAACAGATGTTAAAGTACAATGCTAACGTCTCTTCGTCATACCCTCACAATGAATGTATTCTCGAGAGTGCGGTGGAGTTCAAGAATGAGCGAGCGTTCAAACATATGTTGACCAACTGCACCAACATGACTTTTTCCCAAGAGTACGATGATGAGGAGTTCATGGATGATTTGCGCACCTCAGTGATCAGGAGTGGCAACATCACTATGCTCCAGGCCTACTTGGACATCAGCCACCATCAACAGATGATCCACATCACATACGCCATGCTAATAATGGCAGTCAATCATTGCGACGAGCAATTCCTCAAACTTCTACTTCAACGCTCAATCGTCGGGAATCTAAACGATAGATTTGACAAGCCGGTGAGGCCTGATGTGGACATCAACATTCTGCACCTGATCAGTGATCACCTGGGTAATCAACTAATGTGGGAACCCATCTTGGAACACACTGTGTAGCACAACGAGGCCGAGATTGTACAGTTCCTCTTCGAACGCACCCCTGATATCATTACAAGGCTAGACGACAGTATATTCAAAAGAACATACGTGGATGTTTGTTGTTTGCGTGGTCACACTGATGTGTTCAAAGTGCTCTTTAAGCATATGACGCTGACCAGGTATAACTATTCAATCAATGCCAAACACGCGAGTATGATGGTCTCGTCTGGCCACACACAGCTAATCAAGTACATCTTGGAAGATGTCAATGGTGAGATCAAGATCGACTTGTGGTCATCCAACTCACTGCTTCAAGAAGCGCTGGTCAATGGCCATATGGACATGGCCGAACTACTCCTCGAACTCATCACCGGTCCCAATCCGGCACAGACAAGCGCAAGATGCAAGTTCAGAAGGTGGACGACATCCACGAGGACTTGGTGTCAACATCATTGATTGAACGATTGTCCAAACATCAAGGCGTTAAGTGTACAATCAATGTGGAGCAATTCAAAGTGGATGGAACTTTGACGAATGATCGAACACTCAAAGCCAAGTTGTGGTCAGCTATTGAGAACAATAACTTGGAGGCAGCAAAACACATCCTGTCACATTGCAAGGATCTTTGTATAACCACGTTTGTAACGCCGATCGATTCCCATATCTACAACATCTGGCACCACATGTCACCCGAGATGGGCATGCTGATCGCCACACATCCTGGCCAACCAAAGCCACTGAAGCTCAGCGCCAAAGACATGATTAACATGATGTTGGCCATTTGGAGGCCGGGCACACGCATGAACGAGGAGGTGGCCACTGCATTCGTCACCAACGGCTACTTTGACCTGTCGTCACCGTCTGATGAGCACAAACAAGCCAAGTCGATCTCGGCTGGCGTGTCATAGAAGTTCATGCAACTGGTCAATCAGTGCGAGGACCAAGCCGGCTTCACCAAGGCTCATCTCATCAGTGCCATTCAACATTCTTGTGTGGAGAACATCATCTATCTCAAGGACATCAAGGTGGGAGATAATTGGATGGCTGGCCGCGACGATGCAATTTCCATGGTCTTAGCAAATGGCTCATTCGCGACCGCACAAGCTGTGTTGGACAACCTTGATATTTGGTCCGCTGATGAATATTCATTACTTGCGCTTCAAAGAACACCAAGGAAGTGTTTGAGTTGGTGTACAACAAGCACATGGGCATCTTCAACAAGTCGATCACTGGGTCCCTCATCATCACTGCATGCAAATTGAACAAGCTACACATTCTAAAGATGCTCAATGATGGACCATCCACAACTGTCAGCCCTGCTGACCCTTCTCTGGCTCAGTACACTTGGAATCATATATCTCTTGCGGCAGAATCCAACTCATACGACGTGTTGGAGTATCTCTTGGACACCTGGACAGCATCACCATTCGTCAACACGACCAATACTCAACGTCTGCGCAATATCAACGAGGCACTACCCACTGCTCATTACCTTGGCTTTACGCGAGTCATTCGTCTATGTCAATCAATCATCAATCGCATCAAAAATAACAGTTCGAACAACAAGAAGAGGTATGCTATCAATCACACCATGGAACTATACCATCACTCACTCACACTCAATCAATCAAACAAATCAGGAAGAAATCAGAGACTGATGATGAGAGTACAGATATAATGATGGAGACAACATCAACATCATCTTCACGCTTGTCGACAGCATTCCAAATGGTGTTCAGAGATAGGAGACTGGGCATGATCATCATGAGGACCATTGGTGATGTGTACAGGAGGTTTGGTGTCAAAGATGACAAACTGATCAAAGGTGGTCAACTGTTGGCCAAGCATACTCTGGTCGACTATATCAAGTATGGCGCCATTGAGTGGTTCCTCAAGTCATACTATCCAGTTGCCAACATATACCCTGACAACACCAAGTTGCTCACAGCAGCACTCATTCGTGCCGACACTCAAGTTATGGACGTCCTCCTGGCCAACCCTTCGATGGGTATCATCTGCGACATCAGCTCCGCCATGGAAGATCCCTATAATTTCGGAGACGAAAAGAGCTTACTAGAGTCCATTGTGGAGCATCATTCAAACTGTCATCAGTCGGGATTGGAGCGCAGCATCGACAAAGATGACTGATGATCTGGTCCGATCTTTCATCAGTGGTTGGATTGCGTCTCGAGGCAAACAACTCCTGGATGATGATGTGATCCAGATTGTCAAGTGTGCAGCATTCACATCACTCTCAATGATCAAGTTGGTTCATGGTATCTTCACCACGACCAAGCATCGATTGTTGTTCATTCAAGCCATTGCCTTTTGTGCCAAACGAGGTGACTCTCAATCAATCCAATTCATGATTGATGTGATCAGAGAGGCATCGGGCGACACATCACTCAATCTCAAAGATATTGACTACGACAGGCTCAATGAAACAACAGATGTTGATACATTGGCAGTACTTGCGGACAATGGCATCATCGATTCCAACACGCATCAATCAAGATCAAACATCGTCAAAATATTGGACAACGCTTGCAACACTGGACATGTTGAGACCATTCGATTCATTGATCAACGATTCAACCAGAATGGTCCACACCCTGGCGGAAGGATGATGCTTGTACCAACATATCCAGCCATTGAGAAGGCAGTCATGTTGAACCATCATTCAGTGATCAAGTACCTCTTTGATCGCAAGTCAATATATTGGAGATCGATGGAACTACAACAAAGTCATCCACTCAATGCCATTCGATTGCTTAAACAACTTCAATACTATGCCTTCAATAATGGACACTTGAACATCATCAATGATTGCACCAAGCTGATCAATCAACTTGTGTGAGTGTGAATGAACTTCAAGCCCATAAATAAACATTATTCGTGTGATCAAATGTTTGGCACGTGACCTTCACTTCAAACTTGAGACTCGTTCATTCTTTCATTTATTCATTCACTATACAACTACAACATGGATAACAATAATAATAGACATAATATAGCGATACATAGAGTGTTGGGAGATGCTACACTGTTAGGCATGATACTCAAACATATCAGTGTCATCCATCGCAACATCATTAACCTTCACGTCAGTGCCGAGACTTACATATCAGTGATCAAGGGCAGACAACTATTGGACCAGGGCAGCTTTGATCAGATGTTACATTGCAATGCCACACAATACTTTATCGAAGCTTTTGATCGTGTTTCGGCATCATACCCTCACAACTTCTATTTATTCGAGACTGCAATGACGCTCAAGAATGAACGAGTGTTCAAACATCTGTTGACTTGCACCAATTTGACATTGCCTCAAGACTATGAGGACGAGGATTGCATGGATCTCTATCGCACCTGTGTGATAAAGAGTGGCAGCATCGTAATGCTTCAGGCCTACATTGACATCAACTATCATCATCAGTTGATCGACGTCACACTCGCAATGCTACTTATCGCCATCGATCACGGCGACGAACAATTCCTCAAACATCTACTACAACACTCAATATTGGACGATGAGGAAGGCGAGGATGAAAGTGAAGATGACTTGACCAACTTGTTGGTGAGACCTGGTGTGGACATCAACATTCTTCACCTGATCAGTGATCACCTGGGCAATCATGACCTGTGGAATGCCATCACGAGACACTCAGTATGCCACAACCAGGCCGAGAGTGTACAATACCTCTTGGATCACATGCCCGAGTCTATCACACAGCCCAAAGAGACACTGTTTGGATTCATATCTGATTGCTGTCAGCATGGAGGTAATGACGTTTTCAAAGTGCTCTTTGAGCGTTTGAAGCTGGTCAATTGTGGAGAAGCCATCTCCATTGATTATATCCAGGTGAGTTGGATGGTATGTAATGGTCGCACGCAACTCCTCAAGTACATCACGGATGAGCTCAAAGATCAGGTCAACATTGACTTGGCATCATCAAAAACACTGCTTGAAACAGCACTGATCGATGGTCATATGGACATGGCTGAGCATCTCCTCGAACTCATCACCAGATCTCGATCACACAAAGACCAGAAAAAGCGCATGATGGTTCAGACTGTGGGTGATATCAATGAGTACAAGGTGACCACATCATTGCTTGAGCGATTGTCCAAACATCAAGGAGTCAAGTGTACAATCAATATGGAGCAATTCAAAAAGAATGGAATGTTGACGAATGATCGAGCACTCAAAGACATGTTGAGGTCAGCGATTCGAAACAACAGCTTGGTGGCAGCCAAGCACATCCTACCACACTGCAAGAATCTTGATATCACCAAGTCGGACACGCCCAAGGACAACATATGGCTCAGAATGTCACCCGAGATGGGCATGTTGATCGCCTCACACAGCAATGATCATTCTCTCAAACTGAAGCCACTGATGCTCAGTCCCAAGGACCTCGAGAACATGATCACGGCCATTTGGAGTGAGGACAGCGGCATGAACGAGGAGGTGGCAACAGCATTCATCACCAACAATCACTTTGATATGAAGCAGTCCGAGGAACTGATGCGAGCCAAGTCGCTCTCGGCTGGCGTGTCATTAAAGTTCATGATACTGGTCAATCAGAGTAAGGGACCAGCCGACCTCAACCGCTCTCATCTCATCATGGCAATCGATCATTCATGTGTGGAGAACATCATATATCTCAAGAGTAGCGGTAAAGAGCCTGTTGGAGTTTTCCAGGAAGGACTCATTAAGGCTATTGAAGAGGGCTCATTGGCTGTAGTTCAGGCAATATTGGACACCTTTACACTCAAGGACAATGTTGAGGATTATTTATCGAGCGCCTCAAAGAACACCAAGGAGGTCTTTGAGTTGGTGTACCACAAGCTCATTGGCAATGCTGGGAAGTCGATCATCGAGACCCTCATATCACAGGCTTGTAAATTTAACAGGCTATATATTCTTATTATGGTCAATGATGGAACCATAAACAAAGATGCATCACTGACTGAGTACTCTATGGACAATATTAATGTGGCTGTGTTATACAACTCATACGACGTGTTGGAATACCTCTTGGACACATGGACAGCATCACCTTTCATCAACGGCATCACCAATACTCAACGTCTACGGATTGTCCTCTTGGTATTGAATTATGCTTATCGCTGTGGATATACGCGAGTCATTCATCTATGTCACTCAATCATCAATCGCGTCAACAACGACAACAGTTCGAACAACAAGAAGAGGTATGCTATCTCACTCACTCAATCACACCATAGAACTATTCCATCACTCACTCACACTAAAGCAATCAAACAGGAAACAACCAGAGGTTGATGAGAGTACAGATACAATGATGGAGACAAAATCAACATCATCATCACGTTTGTCGACAGCATTCCAAATGGTGTTCGGAGATAGAAGACTGGGCATGATCATCATGAGGACCACTGGTGATCTGTACAGGAGGTTTGGTGTCAAAGATGACAAACTGATCAAAGGTGGACAACTGTTGGCCAAGCATACTCTGGTCGACTATATCAAGTATGGCGCCATTGAGTGGTTCCTCAAGTCATACTATCCAGTTGCCAAAATATACCCTGACAACAACCAGTTGCTCACGGCAGCACTCATTCGTGCCGACACTCAAGTTATGGACGTCCTTTTGGCCAACCCCTCGATGAACATCGGCTTCCAATATATAAATGATTGGTCCATCCTACAGTCAATCGTGGAGCATCATTCACACTGTCATCAGGATGGATTGGAGCGCAGCATCGATGAGATGATGGTACTCAGTCAAAAGACAAAGTTCAAGTTTGAAGGCAAGCTCTTAGACACAGTCAACCACCCAGCACTCATGTACAAGTTGATAAAACTTAGCAGAGATAAAGTATACACCACGAAACATATGATCAAAGTGATGTTCAAACATTGGATCAGCGACAAGGAGGCCTTTGACCGAGCGCTTGGACCTTCCCTATTACCTTCACACGTCCAGCCCAGTGCACAGTATCAAGTCGATCAGTCCTGGTGTATATTCCAAATGAGTCATGTTCTCCAAGCACTCCTGGAGCTATGCGCAGCAGATGGTCAAGGCGTCGTACTCAATCACATTCTTGAGCGATTCCAAGATTTCATGCATCCATCCGTCCGTTGGTATGTGAATTACAACAAGATCTTTGGTTGTGCCGCGGTCAATGGCCATCTGGACATAGTCAAGCAACTGCATCAGTTCATAATCTCGCGAGATCGAACATTCGATCCCTGCCGATCAATCTCAGAAGTGTTGAAGAGGGGCCACGAGCAAGTGGTGGACTTCTTGCTCGGACTTCCATTGAAGAATGACCAAGACATGGATGAAGAAGAAGATGATGATCATGATGATGCGATCCTTCTTCAAGAACCGATCCAACCTGTGAGGGACATTCATCCAAGCATCTTGTCAATTGGATTGGTCCAGAAGTTGGTGGCACCACCCCATCAATTTAAATGCTCGTTCGATCGTGTGATGGCACGTGCCATACTCAATCAAGACAAGGCCACTATCACCTTTTTGGAGGAACAAAGGGATGAACACCAGTTCATTACCAACTATAACTTGGCACTAGGTGCCGCAGCAACGATTGGCGATGTGGAGACGGCCGAGATGATTCTACAGACGCACCAGTACTGCATCCCACCCGAGTATGTCGATAGGGACTTCAACATATATGATGAGGATCATTATTCAGAGGACGGCAAAGACCTGGGCTTTGAGTTCAACATCGAGGATGAGACTAAAAAGAGCATTGTCCTTAGATTGGAGAGATACAGAGTGAGCGCCATCAAGTGGTCACTGATCGAGCCTGCCGTGGGCATGGTGATTGCCAAATATCTTGCCAGCGACCACATCAACTTTGCATTCAAACATCTCAGCTTTGTCATTGCTGCGTCCACATTACCTCTGACCAAGATGACCGACGAAGTGGTCCAAGCCTTCATCAATGGTTGGATTGCGGGACTAGGCAAACGATTCGAGGATGATGATGTGGTCAAGATTGTCAAGTGTGCAGCATCCTACTCCCTCTCAATGATCAAGTTGGTTCATGGTATCTTCACCTCGACCAATCATCGATTGTTGTTCATTCGAGCCATACCACAATGTGCCAAACGAGGTGATGCTCAATCAATCCAATACATTCTTGATGTATTCAGGCAGCAAGAAACCAACGACGACGAAGACACATCAATCGATCTAGATGATATTGACTACAACAGGCTAAAGGAAACCACAGATGTTGATTCATTGGCAGTACTCGCGGACATTGGCATCATCGATTCCAACACGCATCAATCAAGATCACATCTCATCAATATTTTGGACAACGCTTGCAACACTGGACATGTTGAGACCATTCGATTCATTGATCAACGATTCAACAACATTAGCAATACCAGTTCTTCAGACGCCGGACAATCAATAATAGTTGTGCCAACAATTCGAGTCATTGAGGAGGCGGCAAAGATGAACCATCATTCAGTGATCACGTACCTCTTTGATCGCTCTTCAGCATTCTGGAGATCAATGGAACAACAACACAATCATCCACTCAATGCCATTCGATTGCTTAAGCAACTGCGATTCAATGCCTTCAACGATGGACACATGAACATCATCAATCATTGCACCAAGCTGATCAATCAACTTGTTTGAGTGAGTGTGTTTGAGCAAACCCATAAATAAACATTATTCTTTTGATCAAGTTCTTGAACTTGATCACTCATTCATACATTAATCATTCATTCACTTACAAGTCATGTACAACAACAACATACATAATATTGCAATACATACAGTGTTTAGAGATGTAATACTTTGTCGCAAGATACTCAATCATGTCAGTGAGATCAATCGCAACATCATTCAAGACCAAGACAATAAGGAGATATACAAATCAGTGATCAAGGGCAAACAACTGTTGGACAATGGTATCCTTGATCAGATGTTAAGATACAACGCCACACAATACTTTATCGACGAGTTTGATCATGTCTCGTCGTCACACTACCCAAATGGATATCCTCAGAATGACCATCTCCTCGCATGTGCGGCGATCTTCAACAATGAACGAGTGTTCAAACATCTGTTGACATGCACCAACATGACATTTCCATCAGAGTACTCTGAGGAGCTCGGGCATATCTTGGATTACATGCGTTCCTGTGTGATCAAGAGTGGCAGCATTATAATGCTTCAGGCCTACCTCGACATCAGCCAACATCAACAGATGATCGACATCTCATTCGGCACGCTACTGATGGTCAATCATGGTGGCGCAGATGTTACTTCAACGTTCATCGGTTGAAGAATATCGTCATGAAGACTTGTCCAAGTTGTTGGTGCGGCCAGATGTGGACATCAACATTCTTCGTCTGATCACTGATCATCTGTGCAATCTTAATCTCTGGATGGTGATCACCAAACACTCTGTGCGTCACGACAAGGTCGAGAATGTACAGTACCTCTTGGATCACAATGCAGGGTCTATGGCAGGGAATCCCAGACTCACATTGAGTATCCTCATTAGATTTTGCTTCGATTATGGATCGGTTGAGGTGTTCAAGGTACTATTTGAGCGTTATAAGGTGGCCATGTATAGAAGTGACCACTTGACAATCGCTTCCAAAAGGATAGTCTTCTGATCTCAGCTGGTCACACACATCTGATCAAGTACATCACGGAGGAGCTCAAAGATGATATCAATATCAGCATTGACTTGGAGTCATCCGACTCTCTGCTTCAAACTGCATTGGTCAATGGGCATATGGACATGGCCGAGCATCTCCTAGAACTCATCACCCGATCTCAATCCGGCAAAGATAAGCGCAGGATGCAGGATCAGCTGGTGGATGACATCCACAAGGACTTGAAGTCAACATCATTGATTGAGCGATTGTCCAAACATCAAGGTGTCAGGTGTATGATCAATGTGAAGCCATTCAAACGCCAACCGAAGCCATTGGTCACCGATGTACCGGACCCCAGAGTGGGTGGCACACATATATAACGATGATCGATGATAGTGATGGAGTCAACAACAACAACAACAACAGTAGTACCAGTGCAACTACTCAGTCCAATTACAATATGTACGACATTTTGAAGTTGGTTGAATCAAACTCATATGACGAGTTGGAGTATCTCTTGGACACATGGACAGCTTCGCCATTCGTCAAAACCACCATTACTCAACGTCTACGCACAGTCAAAAGTGTACTGGACAGTGCTAACTTTGATGGAAAGACGCGAATCATCATCTTTGTCACTCAATCATCAACAAAATCAACAACAGTTCGAGGTAAGTCAAACCAATCATGCAATGGAATAGTTCCTTCCCCCCCACGCTCAATCAATCACCAATCATACTTATTCAATGATTCGATCCAACAATCTCAGGAAACAAGAGGAGGAGAGTTCCATCGCAGTGAGGATGGATACGACACCAACATACGCATCACGCATGTCAAAAGCATTCCACTTGGTGTTCAAAGATAGGAGACTGGGCATGATCATCATGAAGACGATTGGTGATGTGTACAGGAGGTTTGGTGTCAACGATGACCAACTGATCAAAGGTGGAGAACTTCTGGCCAATCATTCACTGGTCGACTATATCAAGTATGGTGCCATTGAATGGTTCCTCAAGTCATACTACCCAGTTGCCAACATATACCCTGACAACACCAAGTTGCTCACAGCAGCACTCATTCGTGCCGACACCCAAGTTATGGACGCCCCCCTGGCCAACCCCTCTATGAATATCCTTCATCATGAGTATGATTCCATCCTACAATCAATCGTGGAGCATCATTCACACTGTCATCAGGATGGATGGGAGCGCAGCATCGATGAGATGCTGACACTCAATCAAATGTCAAAGTACAAGGTTGATGGTTTGATTTTTCCCAAGGTCAACCATCCAGCGCTCATGTACAAGTTGATCACGATCAGCAAAGATGTCTACCCAACGCAACACATCAAAGTGATGTTCAAGCATTGGATCAGCGACAAGGAGGCCTTTGATCGAGCTCTTGGACCTGGCCCATTGCCCTCACTCGAATCACACGTCCAGCCCAGTACCCAATATCATGTGGACCCGGCCACTTGCAAGTTCCTAATGAAGGATGTGATGAAATCACTCCTGATGCAATGTGCAGAGAATGGCAAGATCGACGTGTTCGATCACATTATCGATCGCCTCGAAGTCTTGTCATTTTTCGACATCCGGGATTTCAACTTGGCCTTCCGTATTGCCGCGACCAATGGCCATCTTGACTTTGTCAAACGGCTCCATGAGATCATTGTCTACCATGACGCTGGCCCAAGATACTTCCATTTCTACCCGATCTCTGACGTGTTGAAAAAGGGCCACGAGCATGTGGCCGACTTCCTGCTCGGACTCCCATTGGACAACAATGATGGCGACGACTATGACATGGACAGTGATGGCGACGACTACGACATGGACAGTAATGATGATGAGGATGATTATGATAATTATGAATTATCGATCGGACCTGTGATTGACATCCATCCAAGCATACTGTCGATTGGTTTGATACAGAGGTTGTTGGCACTTCATCAAATCAGGTTCAACTCCAGCACTTTGCTGGCGCATGCCATACTCAATCAAGACAAGGCTATCATCAACTTGTTGGAGCGATCATCTTATTCAAACAGGTTCAAATCAGACTATCACTTCGCACTGGGCGCCGCCGCGATCACTGGTGATGTTGAGATGGCCGAGATGATCATTCAAGAGCACCCTGATGAGTGCATCCCGCCAGAGTACGTGGACAAGGATTTCAAGATATATCGTCAAGATCATGAAGAGGACAGTGACGATGACGATGAAGACGATGAGGATGGAAACCTAGTCTTTGAGTTCTACCCCGAGGAGTCAACAACAAAGTTATCCAGTCAATGCCATTCGATTGCTTAAACAACTTCGATTCAATGCCTTCAACGATGGACACATGAACATCATCAACCTGTGCACCAAGCTGATCAATCAACTTGTGTAGGTGACCCATAAATAAACACAATATGAGTTGAGTGTGTGGTCGTGTGTGTCGCGACCTTCAAACTTGACTCTTTCGTTCATTCGTTCACATACACTCATTCAATCAATCAATGCTATACAATAACAACAATAACAAGATAGTTATACATAAAGTATTGACAGATACATCATTGTGTCAGTTGATATTCAAACATGTTAGTGATATTCATCAACTATGGATACGTGAAGGTCAACAACACTTAGTCAAGCCAGTGATCAAAGGCAAAGAGCTACTAGACAGAGGTGATCTCAAACAGATGCTACAGTATAACGCAACACAATACTTCATCACAGAGTATGATCGAGTTGCATCGACATACCCTCCCAACATCACATTACTCGAACAAGCGATAAAGTACAACAATCAACGAGTGTTTGATCATCTGCTTCAGAACACAAACATGTCACTACCATATCATTCGTTGAACACCTACAATAATAATACAGACGTGATCACAGATATTGTCAATAATGGCAATGTCCACATACTACAGACCTACCTCGACATGACCGGACAAGGAGTTTTGTACCAACTCGAACTCAAACAACTGGCAATCGCGATCAATCACAAGAACGAGCACTTTGTTAGAGCGTTACTTCAACATTCTATCGTGAGTGAACATGTTTTCCAGGAACCTGATTTCCATCTCGACATCAACATGCTTCGTCTACTCAACGAGGAGTTTGCCCATCATCAACTGCTTGACAACTTTGACATTTGGAAGTGGTTCATCGAGAGTTCTGTACGCTCTGACAACGCCGAATGTGTAGAATATCTCTTGGATCACATTCATGGATCGTCAAACAATGGATACAATGGCGATGACGATGACGACAACTTCTACGACCATGACTTTGAGGCTAGGCTCAGAGGCATATTGAGAGAGCAAGCAAAGTATTGTTGCATGAATGGATATATTGATACACTCAATGTTATACTTCAGGATCTCACTCCTGAAGATGTCATCAAGATCGACTCATCATCACTGGAGAGCATAATCGAGAGTGGGCATTCAGACATCATCAAATACCTCATCGATCATCAACAGCCCATCAACACAGACTACTCCTCGTCTGAAAATTTGGTCCAGAAGGCCCTTGACGTGCTTACTCGCGATCATACTCTTGGTCTTGACATTGTCACCGTGCTCCTCGACGCGATGACCAACAATCCCGACATCAAGTTTGCAAAGCAATGTGTGAATGGCAAGAGCCAGACCATCGTGCCAGACCACCTGTGGGAGTTGGTCTCCAACCACCCGAATGTCGAGTGTCAGGTCGTAACCAAACGAATACCCACGTCAGAGGAGGTGCATATCAAATTGCTACTGGAGGCAGTCAAGAACAACAACATAAGTGAGGTCCAACTCATTCTCCCTGAGTGTGATTCCGATTGCCTCGAACAATATTGGACCCAGGAGCATGAGCGCATCATACTTGAAACAATGTCACATGAGGTGGGCATGCTTATTGCTAGCCAAGAGCTCCGTCCTTTGCCTCTAACAGCCTATACCCTGACATTCTTTGTCAACGAAATCACTACCATGTCTCCAGGACCCCAGCGCCAGAGGTTAATCGAGCTGGCCAGACTATTCATCAGCTACCTTTACTTTGATTCAAGTTTCAGGTTTGGCCACTGCAGCAACTCAATCAAAGTTGCTGGTGTATCTGTGGAGTTGATGCAACTCATCCATCATTTGTTCGAGATTGGTCCGGGTATGGACCTGTTCAACTACTGCTTCAAGCACCTAAAGAAAGCGATCAAGGCAGGCTACGTCTTGGGCATCGCCTTCCTCTCCAGGCATGTCAAGCCAAGCGTGGACAATGCCGCAGAGGAGAGATCAACAATCAATAAGGCGATTGAGACTGGCACGTTGGAGTCAGTTAGCGCCATCTTTGATTACCTGGCCAAGTTCTCAAACACATTGGTCACCTCAACCAGTTTGGAGCACGCCATTCGCAACTCAACAGAGGTATTTGAGTTTGTGTTGGGCAGACTGGTGGCCGCCAACGTCAATGTTCGTCACAGCCAAGCCGTGTCCACAGCGTGTAAGCATAACAAGCTAGGTGTACTTAAGACATTGACTGAAGAGCATGGATGCGTGTCGAGCATAAGCTTAGTCGACATCGAGTACGCTGCGCAAGGCAATTCGATCCAGGTGCTGGAGTACCTTCTCAAGACATTACCATCATCACCATTCATCCTCAACAAGACCAAAATTCAACGACTTCGTGCGATCAATGAAGCTCTCCACATTGCCTACAATTATGGATACGTCCGAATCATCGACCTTTGCCATTCAATCATCAAGGACATCAACTCGAACATGATAGTGTATGTACCTCCAATCAATTAGGAACCATCCCACTCATCACTAACCCACTCAATCAATAAAATCAATCAATCTAGGAATGACTCTATTCAACCAAAAGCATTGTACAGTGAGACCAATCAATCATCAACATCAACATCAGCATCATCACGTATATCAACAGCATTCCATTTGGTGTTCAGAGACAGACGAGTGGGCATGATCATCATGAGAATGATTGGTGACATCAATAGAATAACATATAAGGAATATCAACTGATCAAGGGCAGACAACTCCTGGATATGGATTCATTGCTTACATATATCCAATGTGGCGCCCATGAATGGTTCATCAAGTCGTTCAACTCTGTCTCCAACATCTATCCACACAACTCCTATCTGTTGGATAAATGTTTTGGCTACGCCTCCCCTGACGCGCGCAATGTGGACACCCTCCTGGCCAACATCAACCTATCCTTTGTTTCAATATTCCCTTTAAACGTTCTACCAATATTAGTTGGACATCAGAATGGACGAGACATCCATCCAAGGTGGGAGTACCTCTTGGACGAGCTCCAGGCAAACCTTGGACTATCCACACTATTGGTCAATGGAAAGGTCATTGATGGAGTCACAGACCATGAGGTTATCAAGAGGTTGACGGACGTCGATACACCCGGCGAGCCACTCCTCACTGTTGAGTACTGTACCACATTACTGTCGAACCATATCAGGATGCTTGAGAGTGGCACCATATCAACAGTCTCGCCCCCGTCCACAGTCCAAGTGAGCGATGCACTCGAGTCTACAAGCTTTATTAGTGGCCTCATTCACCTATGCTGTGTGACTGGTCGTGATGAGATCATCGACATTATACTTCGTTACAAACCTGCCAGCGACTTGCCACCCAGATAATATTATTGCTGGCTACAAAACTGCATTGGAACGAGGTCACATTGGAACGGCTCAGAGGTTATACACAATCATCATCAACGATCTCCCCGCTGAGTCGTTGGTGGGCTTTGATCCACTGGCACTGATGGACTTTTCTCTGAAGAATGGCCGCATGGACTTGGCAATGTTCTTGATTGGTCTGCCCAACCACAACCCCAACGACATTCACTACGCTGAGCCCGTCACGGACATCCACCCAAGCAACCTATCCCTTGACCTGCTTCAACAACTGATCGCACATCCTCGCCTCAATTGCACATTTGAATCAGTGATGGCTCGCGCCATACTCAAGCGAGACATGGACATCATCAATATGTTGGAACTCAATGAGAATGGAGAGTTCGCCACTGACTACCGCTGTGCATTGGGAGCGGCGGCAATGATTGGTGATGTGGACACAGCCGAGATGATCTTGAACAATCACCCGAATCTTTGCATGCCTCCCGAGGATGTTGACTTTGATTATCGTAGAATTGAAGATGATAACCTTGTTCAAGAGTTTGATCTCACATATCTCTATAACAGGCGAGAAAGACATCGAGTGGATGTTTGGACGCGCGTCGATCCTGCGGTTGGACGGCTGATCGCACGTCACATTACATTGGGCAACATTGACCACTTTGACTGTATGATGCTGTACAACGTCATGGGCGCGGCATGTCGTCCTCAGACCAAGATGACAGAGGATGTTGTCAAAGAGTTAATCATTGGATGGTTTGAATCACGTCATTACTATGATAGTTATGACTTGATTTATATCATGCATCGTGCTATATCTCTATCACTACTCAAGTTGTTGGACACAATCATTCAGTTTGACGAAAGGCCACTGTTCGTCTATGCGATACCTCAATGTGTTCATCGAAGTGATGTCCAATCTCTCCAATTCATTATCGATGTGATGATGGAGCCATCGACTGAAGATGGAGACGACGCTCCTACATATGGCCATCCCACAGTGGACCTCCTCAAAGAACTAAAGAAGGTCAGCATCACCAATGTCGAGGTGATGGCCATACTCATGGACAATGGATATATTGACAATTCTGATCGATACAATGGACTCATTCAACAAATATTGGACGCAACCTGCTCAAGTGGACGTGTGGACATGATTCAATTCATCGACCAACGTATCAACAATGAGAGGCTGTTACAAACATCGACATCATATGGAGTCAGGCAATTCGTTCCAGCAATTAGTTCAATGGTACTTGCTGTAATGAGCAATAATCACAATGTGATTGCCTATCTCTTGGGCGATGGCGATACTCAATCAACAATGTGGCGAACAATGTCACAGCATCCAACTCATGCCATCCGATTACTTGTACGACTCAGACACACAGCATTCTTTGATGGACTTGTCAAAGTGATCAAATGGTGCACCAACCGAATCAAACAACTCAAACTTGATCTTCACCATCATTCGTCTTCAAATATAAAATGATCTTCACTCGCGTGGGGGGTTACATCATTCAATGAATGAGTGTGATCAAAGTCTAAAGCCAGAGTATGAATCTTTGTGTGTGTTCATTCAATCAAACAATCATGAATAATAATAATAAGGATATTGTTATACATAATGTATTTAGAGATACTGCGTTGTGTCAACGTATACTCAGTCATGTCAACTTCACAATCAATCAGATACTCTCCGCCTATCCACTTTACAACACATCATCAAATACAACAACTACAACAACAACTACAAGGACAACTTATGTAATAGGTGTTATAAAGGGCAAGGTATTATTAGAGAATGGTGACCTTGGACAGTTTCTAAAGTATCATGCTACTCAATATTACATCAATGAGTATGATCGTGTATCGGCCACCCATCCCTACCCGCCCAACAACACATTGCTAGCACAAGCAATCTGGTACAACAATCCACAAGTGTTTGATCATCTACTGCGCAATGTCAACATGTCGCTACCAGCACAAACACAGACAGACCAATCCAATATTAATAAGAGTTACTCAGACTTGATCACCAAGCTGGTCAAGATTGGCAACCTACACATGCTCCAGTCCTACTTGAGTATGACCGCGCATAGTATGATCACCGGCATCACTGGTGAACACCTGCTGATGGCCATCAACCATGACAACGAAGACTTTGTCCGACTGCTTCTCCAACATACAATAGTGAATGAGAGTAACAATGGTCAAGCCCCCAGACAAGCCTTTGCCTTGACCCTGCCTGGCATCAGCCTCAGCATGCTCCGACTCGTCCACCAGGAGTTTGGCCACAATCTCAACGATCAATATGTGTGGCATGCCGTCGTCAAGCAGTGTGTTCTCTTCAACAATGCCGAAAGTGTCAAGTACCTCTTTGATCGGATCCCTGCATCTTTTACTGCGGGCCTAGAATTTGCAAAGTTGTTGAATGATTACCTCATCCTATGTGTGAGCTCGGGCCACATCGACACGTTCAAGGTGCTCGTCCCTCACTTGAAGTCGATAAACTTTAGGGTCAACTTTGCTGTCCTTGCTGCCAACGGTCATGCTGAGTTTGCCAAGTTCATCATGGCTCAACATCGCAATTTGGCCAGTCTCACCTCACTCTTCATCCCCGACTCACTGCTGCAGGCTGCGCTGGTTGGTGGACATCTCAACATGGTCGAGTTGCTGCTCGATGTGATGACAGGCAAGGAGTTCAATATACCCATACAAGTGGTGACCGACATCCATGAGAGCATTGTGTCCGAGTCGCTGATCACTAGACTCGACAACCATCAGAATGTGAAGTCACTCATCGACCTGGCCGAGTTCAAGGCCAATGGAATGATTGTGACGCCCCGATCACTCATCAACAAACTGTTTGACGCGATTGAACGCAACGACCTCCAGGCCGCCAGGCTCGTCCTGCCACGTTGCAACAAGCTTCCACTGAAGAGCGGTGATATAAAGGATGACTACGCCGAGTTGTGGACGAGCATGTCCGTCGAGATGGGCATGCTCATTGGCAGCCAGACACACAAGCCGCTGCTGCTACATAGACGTGACCTCTCCTACATGATCCAAGCCATCCAAAACCAGGACTACAAGATGACCGAGGCTGTCGTGTCGACGTTCATCGCCAACAATCACTTTGATTTGGGCTTCGAGGTCCAGGGCAACTTCAAACCATACATGAGCGCGGGGGGCGTGTCGCTGGCGTTCATGAAGCAATTGAATCAAACGTACTACCTGGAACATCTCTTGAATGCGATCAGACGAGACTGTGTCGAGAACATCATATATCTCGCCAAGAAAGTCAAACCAAAGAATGGTGAGGATAAAAAAGTCATTGGCTTTGCAGTCCAACAGGCGCTATACAGTGGCACACTGGAGACTATTCAAGCAATTGCCAAACACATGAAGGCAGACAAGTCCTCAAAGAAGCAGTCATTCGCCTATGACCTCGACACCTGGCAGAACACAGAACAAGCGATTAGGAACCCGGATCACAGGGTGTTTGAATTGATCTTTGACTCACTCGACTACAGCAGATCATTCTACTTTGACAAGTTCTTCATTTCGGCGTGCCGTGGTGACAAGCCTTTGGTGCTCAAGAAATTGCTAGAGGTTGGATATACACTCACACTGCAGGCCTACGAGTTGGCGGCATCATTCAACTCTCACCTAATCATGGCGTATCTCCTGGCGAACTGGCCGGCACACCTCTCCACCAACGTCCAGCGTATGCGTGTTGTAAACACTGCACTCTACATTGCCAGTCAGCAAGGACACAAATATCATCAAGCAATGCCACTCAGCCATCAAGGAGCTCAACAAGCCAGACAAGAAGAGGTAAGTAACCCAGGCAATCAATACTCAAACATCAAGTTGATCACTCACACTCGCTCAATCAAACAATCAAACAGAAAGTTATCAGGTACGTTGGACGTTGATATGGTGGATGCGACGACCGCACCACGTTTGACAACACTGTTCCATACTTTGTTCAGAGACAGAAGATTGGGCATGATCGTGTTGGGACAAGTTGGATACATCTACAAGAGACTTGGTGCAAAGGATGGCCAATTGATCAAGGGCAAACAGTTGTTGGCCAGAGACACGCTGACCACCTACATCAACTATGGCGCAGTCGATTGGTTCCACAAGGCCTACAGACCACTGGCCAACACCTATCCGATCAACTCCCAGCTGCTCAAGATTGCCATCATCTCTGCCAACCGACTCATTCTGGATACTCTCATCGACAACCCCAAGATGACGCTCGAGTCACTCGATACCAATCATTTGGCCTTCCTCGAGAAGTTCCTCAAACGTCATACAGATTGCACACAGCCTGATTGGGAGTACAGTTTTGATGTGTTGCTGGCCAACATTGGTCGAGCAAATCTTCCAAAGTACACAGTCGAAACTCTCCATATTCGCATCCATCATCCAGCGCTCATGCGCAAGTTCTTGGCAATGAGTGATCTCCCTCTGCATCCCTCGGACTTTATCAACGACATCCTACATAGCCATGATGCTGGTGGCAATGCTGATGCTGATGCTGGCAATGGCATTGGTCAGGAGCCTTTGACCATCCCCTTCTTTGGTCAGAACATCAAGATACCCGAGGGTCCATTGACCAATGATACGATGTTCGAGGTGTCCAAGGAAACACACGACTTGTTGATGAAGCTCCAGAACCAGTCATTGGGCGACATGTACACATTCATGCAAAGCCAGCCGGACCTGATGGCGCAAAGCTTCAACATGATTCAGCAACTGTCACAGGCCCAATCCAAATCAAATCAACAACTCGAGCGCTTCTGCATGTCTGGTTACACGGCCAAGGTCGATGAGATACTCGCCAAGACACACGCCAGCAAGCTGTCGCCCGACTCCTTGCTGCGCGCATATCGAGCAGCGGCAATCAATGGACGTCTGGATATTGTCAAGAAGTTGTTCGCCGTAATCACACCGTTGGATTGGGCCGAAGACTTTAACCCATGCCAATCAATCGAGTGCGTGTTGGAGAATGGATATTTGGATGTGGCAACATTCATGCTCGATCAACCTGTCGTTGCAGATGATGAAGACGAAGACAATGAAGATGACGACAATGACGACCCAGTGATCATGGACATACATCCAAGTATATTGACCATTGGTTTGTTGCGTCGATTGGTCGCCCATCCAAGGTTGAACTGCCTATTCGCAAAGGTATTAGCAGGTGCCATACTCAATCGCGACAAGACCGTCATCAACTATTTGGAGTTCAATGAACAAGGAGTGTTTGGCACTGACTACTGCGCTGCCCTCGGTGCCGCTGCCTCCATTGGTGATGTGATGACTGCCAACATGATCCTGGGTGGTCACCCCACGGTCTGCCTTCCACTCGAATATATCGATGACCCGGTTAAGCCTGCCGAGTTGCACCAGTTGCACCTCATGTATGACGATTATGACACATCTGAATCTGATGAGTATGAAGGCAATCAAATTGATCTGGAACAGGAGGATCAAGACAGGGTGAAGAGGCATGCTCGCTACGCCAGTGTTTGGGCACGTGCCCATCCTGATGTATGCATGGCCATCGCTGCACGAGTTGGAACGGGCAACATGGAGTTTGGAGTCAAGTACCTCTGCCGCATCATTGAGTCACACTACCTGCCCGAGACCAAGATGAGCGAGAAAGTGGTCCGCGCATTCATCCAGAACTGGCTGTCGATCGGACAGACTGATCAGAGCATCATCAACGTTATCAAGTGTGCCGCAACACACTCACACTCGATGGTCAGGTTGGTGCAGGACATCTTCAAGACGCCACAACAGCAACTGTTGTTCACTCAAGCCATTCCCGAGTGCGCCAAGCGTGCCGATGCCGAATCAATCAAGTTCATTCTCGATGTTGCCAGAGCAGCATCGACAGCGACCAACACGCCACTCAATCTAGACAAGCTGGCCAGCGAGTTGGGTACCATCACCAACGTCCACGTGCTGGCCGTTCTAATAGAGTATGATATCATCAAGCAGACACAGAAGATCAACTTCCTCATTCTCCGTTTGTTGGACAATGCCTGTGCCACTGGTCATGTAGACACGATCAGATTCATCGACCAACGATTCAACAAACGACTAGAGTCACCAACATCGATTGGACAGCATCAGTGGCAGCTCGTGCCATCACTTCAAGCAATAGTCTCAGCTGCAATGACGAATCATTATGATGTGATAGTGCATCTCTTCTCAAGCCCTGCTAGCGAGAGTACAGCGTCGTCCTCATTCTGGAGCACAATGTCACAACATCCAGCACAGGCCATCAGATTGCTTGTACAGCTTAGAGACGCTGCATTCGTTGATGGTCACATCAAGTTGATCTCATGGATCACCAATCGCATTAAGCAGTTGGAGTGATTGATTGATGAACTTCCATAAATAAGTGATCACTTTGTGTGTGGGCTTGGGTCCAAAACGACCATAAAAATATCTTGATCAATTTGTGATCAATCATTCATCGTCATAGAGATAACATATATTAAATAATGATTACACCTACTACTGATGTCGCCATTGACAGTACATTCAGATTGATGATACACAACAAGGTGTTAAGATCAACTATCTTTCAACATGTGAGCATGATCCATAATCAATGGACCATCAACAAAGGTACTCCATTGGTCACCAAAGACTATCACTATAACATCAACAATAACAACAACAACAACAACAACAACAACATCTTCCCAATAATACTCAAAACGATCAAAGGTGACAAGTTATATAATGATGACAATCTTGTAGAGATGATCAAGTACCATGCCACAAGATGGTTCATCGAATCATTTGATAGTATATCACAATCACTACCAATACCAATGGAACTTGTCACCAGACTATTATATAAATCATTCAAACATAATAATATTATTACATTCAATCATATATTCAATAACAACATAGGCTGTTGCAATACATTACTTGAACAAATTGATAAAGATAGAATGCTAAAGATTATCAAACATTTCAATGTTGACATGTTCACTGCCTACTTGAATGTGAATGGCGCAGCACGATCATTATCAATCCTCAGCTATCACTTGGGCTCGGCCATTGACACTGGCAACGTTGACTTTGTGCGACTGCTACTCAAACACAAATGTGGAGGTGAGACGGCTAGAGATGGAGTAAAGCGGCCGGCCAGTGTCGACATGCTCAAGTTTCTACACGAGGAATTCGAAGTCCACTTTAACGACCACGTGTTGTTACCATCATTACTCAAACTGTGTATCAAGTGGAACAAGGTGGACAGTGTCCAATACATTGTCAAGCATATGCCCAAGTTCTTAGCTAAGAGAGAATCACCGATCAAACAGAGTATACGTAAAGGATTGGTATATGTGGCCAAACAAGGGAACGTTGAGATGTTCCAATCCCTTTGCAACACACCCTTGGGACTAAAGCCCTTCCACAATCTTCCAATGCTGCAGGCAGCTTTGGACTTTGGCCATGGTGATCTTATCAAACCACTTCTTTGTGGTAGCGACGGTGATGATGATGATGATGGACTCAGGGAGACGGTCATTCAATATTTTGAGTGGCCTGACGGAGACACAGACAGATCACCAACCGATGCCAAGCTTCGTGTCACTCCCTTATCGACGATAAACACGAATAACTTTGAGATGGCCGAGTCACTCCTTCCTCAAGTCGAGCCCGTATCGATTGGTGTTGCAATGTGGGGCCGAATGTCCAGTCAAATGGCTAAGTTCATCACTCATCCTCGTCATAAAGGACTCAAGCTATTCTCTCATTCCAACTTGTCATTCTTGTTAGAGTCGATGAAGGTACCAGGATGCCACATCACAGAGGAGATCATTCTCAACTTCATTGACAACTGCCCATCGGATGCTCCTCGATGTTCAAACACCAAACATCTAATCTCATTGTCAATGTATATCTCGCCAATGGTCGCGCTGAGGATACATCAATCATTCAATCTCCCTTTCACAAGTGATTGTTTGGTCATAGCATTGGAGACGGGCAACATTGAAGCTATGTCATTGGTACTCGATCATACTTCTGCAGATCATCTTGACAGAATGTCAACTAACCATACAGTTGAGTTTGCGGCCCGTGAGATAATATCAAAGGAATCGTTGGACAAGGTGGCCTTATTGTTGGACAGGTTGCCAAAGTTAGTTTATAATGATTACATTCGCGAATCGATTATGACCAACTTCACACCAGGTGTCGTTCCTCATTTCCTGGACAAGTTTACAATCACAGACTACAACACGAATGGAAGGATCAATGCTAATGTGATGGGCATGATTGCAACAGCCTTCTACAATGACAATCAATATGCATTGGACATACTCGTACAGCGATTAAAGGATGCTGGACAGCCACTACCAACAGTCACACTCAGAACATTGATGAAGGCATCACATAACAATGCCTATCATATGTTGGAACATTACTTAAAGTCAACAGAGTTCAACAATCATTCCAAGACAAACCAATTACGAACCCTCAACATGATCATGCATCGAGCCTTGATGAGTGGGCGCTCTCGCATCATCAAACTATGTCAACATTCAATCAAAGTCATTCAAGAAAACAGGAAGAGGTATGTTCGAACATGTATATATGATTGTTGGTAACCTCAAGTATCACTCATTCAATCATTCAACCAATCAATCAAACAGAGATAGAGACGATTATGGAGACAAGGACCATTGTGGAGATATTGATCAGATCATGGTTGTCCACGCATCTTCACACTTGGAGACCGCAGTTCACAAGGTGTTCACAGATAATAAGTTGTGCCAGACCATCATGTATCAGGTATCAAGCATCCACAGATCATTTGGAGTTACTGCGAGCAACTGTATCAAAGGTGGAGAGTTGCGATCAAAGCACAGTCTGGAGGAATACATCAAGTATGGTGCATCACAATGGTTCATCGAGTCATACTATGCCCATGTGAAGGACAACATGACACTTCCAAATGTACATCTACTTAGCCAGGCCTTGATCCATCCCAACAAGTACATACTAGACATATTGTTGGGCGATCCAAGAATGGTAATCAATCCCAACATTGACAATGGTGGTCACATCGCCGCATTCAATGAAAGACATTCATCATGCACTCTGCTAGACTGGGAGAGGGCGTTGGATCAATACCTGGCAGTCACATCTCAATCGCCGCGAACAATCGAGATCTCAAGTTTATCAGTGTCCTACATCAAGAATCCGACATACCTTCGCAAGTTCATAGATTTTGGCTTCCAAGTCAATGCAATAGTTAATTGCGAACATGTTCAAAACTTGGTCAGTTCGTGGCTCACCAAGCCATGGGCACTAGAGATGCTCAATCTCCTCCAACATCACCATTTGATCAAGGTCAACGACTTGATGACATTACTTTCCAAGGCAGTGGAGCTCAACCTCATTGACATTGTTCGATATTTTCTGGACGCGCAAGTCTTCATGGAATACTATGATGAAGTTCCTCTTTGGTCAATCAATTCTCCGTGTTTCTCAAATTTACTCAGGGCAGCATCAGTGGGAGGCAACCTATACATGTTAAAGACATTGATCAACTCAAATAATAACTGCGAAGGAAACAAAAGGTTGGTCGATCTCTCGGTATTCAAACAACTTGGCGTTGCCCTCAAAGAGAACCATCATGTGGACTTGGTCAACTACATACTCGACAACACACCTTTGGATATTGATGATTGTTGCGAAGTGACACACATCAATTCGAGCATTGTGTCAATTGAGTTGATCAATCGATTGAAGGCACATCCATTAATCGTTTGCAAATTCGAGAGAATTTTGGAATCATCCATCAGAGCAGGAAAGCAAGATGTCATCGACCTATTTTTGAATGATCATACGTATCCAATAGAATTACAAGAATACAACCAAGCATTTCAAGAAACAATCAATCGTGGCAACATAGTCCTGTCCAGGGTACTCCTCAAAAAGTTGGGCAAAAAGCTCATTAATGAGACAAACATCCCAGACTTCATTGCCAAAGCGATACAATCATCATCTATTGGAAGCAAGATTATTGGTGACATTATTAGTTTGTTTGATTGCATAGGTGATGATAGAGAATTTTACTTGTTTGGATTCAAAAGGATCTTTGCTGCAGCGGCAAAGAACATCTCACTCGATCACCTCAAAATATTGTTCAAATCAATCGGCCCTGACATGATGGCTGGTCTTCTTGGACTCTTGGACTTCAAGAGTGTCATTGACTCACGTGTCCAGAGTGCCGACACTCAATCAATAGAGTACATAATGGGCATGTGGAAGGGCAGACCCAGTGCCATCATTCCATTCAAGATACATAATAGTGAGTCGATGTCATTCATCTTTGACAAGGGATACCTCACTTTGGATACATCCGATGAATATAACATAGAAGTATTGGATAATATTATGGACTCGGCATTCAAGGATGGACAGGTTGATGTGGTGAGATTGGTTCATCAACGATGTTGTGACATACCTGGATCAGGATTGCTACTGCTCAAGAGGTATCTACCATCATTGAACATACTATCAAAGGCATCGAGTGACAACCATCATCAATTGATCAGGTATCTATTTGAGGATGAGTGTTTTGGTGACACCATCCATCAGTCACCATACCATCGAGCATTAATCAATCCATCACATATTGCTCGACACTTGGAAGTCATTGGCATAGAGGCATACCAACATGGACACATCAAGATCATTGAGTTGGTTCAACGAGTCTCCAGATCGTTTCGTCGAAACGAACTTCCAAAATGACCCATAATAAATAAACAACAACTTCACTCACCAAGATCATCTGTGTGTTTGAGTATGAACATTGATCATTTGATTAAATGATGAACAAATACAACAAGATAGTTAGAGTGTTCAGTGACACATCATTGTGTCAGTTGATATTCAAACATGTTAGTAATATTCATCAAGCACAACTTAAAACATCCGGTGATGAAGATCAAGTTATAGAGTCAGTGATCAAAGGCAAACAGTTACTCGACAATGGTGATCTTAAACAGATGCTACAGTACAACGCAACACAATACTTCATCACAGAGTATGATCGAGTTGCATCGACATACCCTCCCAACAACACATTGCTCACACAATCAATCAAATACAACAATCAACGAGTGTTTGATCATCTACTGAGCAACACAAACATGTCGATACCGATGAAGTACGGTGGGAAGGACATATACACTGACGTGATCACAGCTGTTGTCACGAGTGGCAACATGTACATGCTTCAGACCTTCTTCGACATGACAGGCCATGGCATCATCAGAAGTCTCAAGCGCGACCAACTGATGCTCGCCATCAATCACAACGAACACTTTGTTCGACTGTTGCTTCAACATACAACCGTTCATGTACCTGTAACCTACTCGATCAATATCAGTCTGTCTCGGCGTGCTGTCTGTATCGACATGCTTCGTCTACTCAACGAAGAGTTTGCCGCCTATCGACTGCTGGCGGACTCAACATGGATGAAGCTAGCACATACGTCATTATCCTGGGAGATGGCAGAGTCTGTCGAGTACCTCTTGGATCACATCCCAGCAAGCCTTACATCACGCGGATGGAGATACTATATTCGAGATAGTTACATCAATGGAAATGTCGACACACTCAAGGTTATCTTCTACATCCCAATGTTATTGTAGCAAGCAGAGTGATCGAAGCAAGGAGTTTGGAGCAAGCCATCCGCAGTGGAAAGGTACAAATCATCAAGTACCTCTTTGACAACCATTTGGACCTCATTAGCGACGCCCTTTCAACACCACAAAGTTGATTGAGAGAGCAATGTACGGTGGACATCATGACATGATCCATATGCTGCTGGATGAGATGACACACAACACCAACCTCAAGGTAGCCAAGCAACATATACGCGTAGTGGACTCGTACAAAGTACCATTGTCAGTGTTCAAGCGAGTGGCCAATTACCCGATTGTTGAATGTAACGGCATACATCCATTCGAGCGTGCACCAACACCCGACATCAACAGACTGCCTCCAACTGTCACGTGTGACAATCTCAGCGAAAGGACAGGCGTTGATGAGTCCACCTTATTTGTCACGATGTCACACGAGATGAGCATGCTCATTGCCATCCAGACACACCGACCGCAGCCCTTGAGCATACTCAGTGAACTGATTTTCAAGCTCAATGACCCAGCGAGCAAGGTGACCGTCGAAATTATCAAGACACTCATTATCAACAATCACTTTGATAGCGAGATTAAAGACAATCAGTGGGATTGTTCAATTATTGCTGCTGGTCATTCACTGGAGTTGATGCAACTGATCAGACAGAAGTTCGAGAGTGGCCCAGATGGTCAAGTGACATATACACATTTGGTCATTTAGAGGAGGCAATCGAAAAGGGCAATGTTGAGATCATCATCTATCTCTCCAAGCACCTCCCACCACAAACCGATGATGACGACGATTAAATGCAATCTTCCATCGATGGCGCGTTTAAGAGTGGCACATTGGATACAGTTCGAGCAATCTTTGACCATTTGGCCGAGTTCTCCGAAGAGCCTTTGCATTCATTCAACAGTTTGGAGCACGCCATCAACAACTCTCTCGAAGTGTTTGAGTTTGTACTCAACAGACTGATCGACAACAAGGTGTGTGACCCATTATTGGTGGACAGAACATTGTGGATTGCTTGCCAGGAGAACAAGATATCAGTGATCAAGATACTKGTTGATCCAAAGATTGGTGGAGTTGTGAGTCTGGAACATTWCGATATTGCAACAAARACCAACTCATATCARGTGCTTGAGTACCTTCTCAAGACRTGGCCATCATCACCATTCATCATCAACATGACCAATGGACAACGACTTCGAACGATCAACACTGTACTCAACATTGCCTATGATCGTGGATTCATCCGAATCATCAACCTGTGTCACTCAATCATCAAGGACATCAACTCGAGCAAGAAGAGGTATGTTCATTCAATCACACTCACTCAAACAATCGATCTATCAATCAACACAGGAAACAACCAGATGCTGGATTGGATGATCGGACTCAATCAGAATTGGATAGTGTTGACAAGATGGACTTGATCATTCCAACATCAACATCAACATCATCATCATCACGAATGTCAACAACATTCCACATGGTGTTCAGAGACAGACGATTGGGCATGATCATCATGAGAATGATTGGTGACTTGTACAGGACATCATTTGGATTGGTTGATGGTCAACTGATCAAAGGCAAACAACTGGTGGACAGTGACACATTGGTGGACTTTATCAAGTATGGTGCCAATGAATGGTTCATCAAATCGTTCAACTCTGTGGCCAACCTATATCCATTCAACTCTCAACTGATCAGTTACGCCATCATATATACCAACACTCATATCCTCGACAAGCTCGTGACCAACACCAACATGACATTTGCAATCGGCGCATCTCTTCCAGACATGTTGAGGAACTATTTGGATATCCAAATGGTCCTCACCGACATGGTGATGGTTGGAATCATTGTGTTGATGTGCTAAAGGCGAATATGGGTCGATCAACACTGGCAATCAACATGAAAAATCAAGCCAGCGGTAGAGAAGAATAACAAGATGATCAAGCTATTTACTGGTGAGGATAAGATGCCGCTCCTTAAAGACATGATGGATTACAACAGGTTGGGAAGATCATTCACACAGATAAAACATAATATCGATCAGATGATTGTCTCAGCCACCAAAAATGTCGGAGTTGCTCCACCAAAAATGTCAGAGTTCCTCGCCAAAGTTGAGCGCCATAGGTCCGATCTGTTCAAAAACCCAGAATATATAGCAACAACGGTTCTATGTTGTGGCGGTAGTGGTGATCAAAGAGAGCTCGACCTCATTCTCAGCTATGTACCTGCCAGCACGCTGCCACCAAACATGGTCTCTTTTGCATACTTGGAATAAATCCGCAATGGACATCTTGACATGGCAAAGCGACTGATTTCAATCTTCACCAACGATCTGCCCGATTTTCCATTTGATCCACGTATGGTATTGGGCAATGAACTGAAGCTAGGACACCTGACTCAGGCAATGTTCATTTATGATATGCCCATCTATGTTCCCAATACCGACCCCATCGTCTGTGATATCCACCCGAGCATCCTATCAGTTGGCCTCCTGCGACGATTGGTGGCACACCCAAACATCAACTGTACATTTGAATCAGTGATGGCAAGTGCCATACTCAATGGCGACAGGGACTGCATTGACCTGCTTGAACTCAACCAATACGGCATGTTCAAGACTAACTACCAATTTGCATTGGAGGCATCGGCAAGGGTTGGCGACGATGTCACTGCCGACATGATCATGACCAAACATCCTGATGATTGTTTGCCTCTCGAGCAAGTTGATTTCGATAGTTCCCCTCCCAATGAACCATATTGGCATTTACCAGTCCAAAGAAAGACACGTGAGGCTGACTTATGGTCTCGTGTTGAACCATCTGGTTGGACTTGTGATGGCACGACACATTGCATTTGGCGACATTGACAACTTTGACATTGACACTCTGAACAACATCATGGAATCGACATGTTGTCCACAGACCAAGATGACGGATGAAGTTGTCCATGCATTCGTCAAGAGTTGGCTGCCCCCACAACAACCTTACCACGATCAAGACATCAGCATGATTGTGAAACATGCAGCATCACACTCACACTCACTCATCAAGCTGATGCACACAATCTTCATCGAAGCCAATCACAGATTGTTGTTCACTCGAGCGATGCCTCAATGCGCCAATCGTGGTGACACTCAATCAATCAAGTTCATTCTTGATATCGCTCAAGACGCTGCCACAACCACTGGAAATAGTCCACTAAATCTCAATCTTGATGTTCTGACCGATTTCAAGACTAACAGGATCACCGATGTTGAAGTGATGGCCATGCTCATGGACACTGGAATCATTCAGAACACTCAACAATACCATCCAATCATTGTTGGTGTGTTGGATCATGCTTGCTCCAATGGACTTGTGGACATGATGACATTCATTCACGAACGTTTAACAGATGTTAAACTGGTCCCATCCCTTCATTCAATGGAGGATGCTGTCATGGCCAACCATCTCAATGTGATCGTCTATCTCTTTGGTGATCAATCATCAACAATGTGGCGAGCAATGTCACAACATCCAACTCATGTCATCCGATTACTGATACAACTTCGACACACAGCATTCATTGATGGACATGTCAAGATGATCACATGGATCACCAACCGAATCAATCAACTCAAACTTGAACGAAGTTCAACCCATAAATAAACTAGTTAATGTGGTTCATTCTTTCACCAAGAACACACACGCTCACTCATCATTCATTAATCCACATTCAAATGAACAAATGAATAATAACAAGATAGTTATACATAGAGTGTTCAGTGATACATCATTGTGTCAATTGATATTCAAGCATGTTAGTAATATTCATCAAGCACAAGTTATCATCTTCATTGAAGGATATGACAAAAGATTCAAAGAAGACACAACGACACAAACGATCAAATTAATACAGTCAGTGATCAAAGGCAAAGAGCTACTAGACAGAGGTGATCTCAAACAGATGCTAAAGTACAACGCAACACAATACTTCATCACAGAGTATGATCGAGTTGCACCGACATACCCTCCCAACATCAAATTGCTCACACATTCAATCAAGTACAACAATCAACGAGTATTTGATCATTTGTTACACAACACAAACATGTCGATACCGATGAAGTGCGATGAGTGTTACTCAGATGATGACAAATACATTGATGTGATCACCGCGGTTGTCACAGGTGGCAACATGTACATGCTTCAGACCTACTTGGACATGACTGGTCATGGCATCATCAGAGGTCTCACACCCCGTCAACTGGTGATCGCCATCAATCACAACAACGAACACTTTGTTCGGCTGTTGCTTCAACATTCAATCTTGGAGGAATTCCAGTTCAACTCTAGATCGCTCATGTATCTTCTAACTCGACCCTGCGTCCGCATCAACATGCTCCGTCTACTCAACGAGGAGTTTGGCACCTACCGACTGCTGGACGACCCAACCATTTGGTTGACGTTGACAGAGAAATCAGTCGTCTGCAATATGGCCCAGAATGTTCAATACCTCTTGGATCACATCCCAACGAGTCTTTCAGATTCATCTGAATGGAGTAGTTATATTCAAAAGTGTTACTGCCATGAAAACCTAGACACGCTCAAGGTTATCCTTGAACATCCGGGTGTGAATGGAGCAAGTAGAGTGATCGACACAAGGAGTTTGGAGGAAGCCATGCGCTCCGGACAGGCACACATCATGAAGTACCTCATCGACAGTCACATGGACATTGTAAGTGACGCACTATCAAAATCGATGACATTGGTGGAGATGGCGATGAACTATGGACAATTTGACATGGTCGATCTGTTGCTGGACCAGATTACGCACAACACCAATGCCAAGTTTGCCAAGCAATATGTGAATCACTTGAAGGCATCCAAAGTTCCATTGTCCGTGTTCAAGCGTATTGCCTCACACCCAAATATCAAGTTGGTTGCTGCTAAGGTTCTGCAGGGGATAGTCAAGGTTACGCAGAGAATTCATTTTTCAGCGGTCTCAATCCTTGGGTTCGAGCTGGTTCGACCCTGGACAACCCTTGGAACAGCAAGGGGAACCCTTTCAAACCTTATCTGATGTTAATTAAATATTTATATTTTTATTGTTGTTGTTGTAGTTGTTGTTGTGGTTGTTGTTGTTGTTGTATGATAAATTAGACCTTAAAGAAATCGTCGTCTCGTCCAAAGGAGTGGAACATATTGGTCAAATATGCGATAATTGTCCAGAGTGCGTTGTGTCGTTGAATGTTGTCAGAAAGGTCGCCAAGTGATCTGATTGTGTCTGACAATATGTTCCATTTCTTCATCTCTCCAAAGACATTCTCAATGATGATCCTCACCTTCTTGATTCGATTGCTCTCATCTTTCTCTCTCAGGATACGCTCGGCATCGAATCCTTCTTTGGTGACCTTGGCTTCCAATGCCTTCAACTTCTTAGATACCTTGGTCGCCTCCTTTCCTTGACGCAGGCGATGCTCATCGAGCGTGCGTTTTCTGATCATCTTGTCTGTGTACTCCATATGATCGATCAATGAAGCCGACTTGATCTTGGGGGTGATGGTGTTGGTGTAGTACTTCTGACCTCCTTTGAATCCTTTGTCACCGAGAATGACAATATCTTCATCGAACAGAGCCTGTAGTCTAGGTGCAGCATCCTTGTAGAGCGAGACGTCAGGCTGGGCGCCTCCCTCTGTCTTACCTACATACACGATCTTGCCACGTATATCGCAAATGACCAACACTGCCAAAGAATACATTGATTTCTTGCCAGAATAAACAAGATCCTTGATCGTCTTGTGTGGCGGCACTTGAATCCTCTGCTCTGACCCGTCCACAATGAGATGAACATTGTGCTTAATACCTTCTTTCCATATTTCTGCATGATTGTCTCGAAGCTCTCCATTGTGAACCACATCCTGGAAGTACCCATGGCAGTACGACTTCAATCTATCGAACACCTTGGTGAATG
>NW_012236501.1:159770-161001 GCF_000787575.1 Acytostelium subglobosum LB1 | reverse complement strand
TTGTTGTTGCTGTTGTTGTTGTGGCTGTGGTTGTTGTTGTTGTTGTTGCGATAATGACTTGATGATTCCCTCTAACTCCTCTATACGCAGCTTTTTCGTGTGAGTCTCCTCCTGTGATTCTTTAGTCTGGAACATATCAATGATGATATTGTAACACAGTTTGGCGCACACGGGCAGGTGTTTGCCCAAGACCCAGATATCCAACTCAGTACCGCAGAAGAAGCATTTGACACCTGCTTGCTTAACTCTGGTGACTATTAACTGGGTTAGCTCCTCAGACATCAGATGTTGTATTATATATATGTATTAATTGGTCGCTATTACTATGTTGGAGGTTGCAAAGGGTCATCACGGGTCGGACCTTGGATTCCAAAACAAATATTTGAAGAATCCACCCACAACACCCGTTGAACCCTGCAGAACCCAAGCTAACCTTAGCAGCAATCAAGTGTCGGGTCATACATCCATTAGAGCGAGAGCCAACACACATCATCCGCAGAATGTTGGAGGCAGTCAAGTGTAACAATCTTAGTGATGCCAAACTCATACTGGAAGAGTGTGATCACAGGGATCTCTATGAATGGACGCGCGAAGACGAGTGCACCATGTTGGACACGATGTCACACGAGATGGGCATGCTCATTGCCAGTCAAACACACCATCCTCTGCGACTCAGTGGACTCTTGGACAGGCTAGATAATGGCAATGTGACAGTCGGAATGATCAAGACATTCATCATCAACAATCACTTTGATCACCAACCATCAATTCATTGTTAACGGCAGGTCGATCGCTGGAGCTAATGCAACTAATCACACAAAAGTATGAGTATGGCAATGAAGATATGTATTACACTTTTCATCATTTATATCAGGCCATAGTAGGGAACTATGTAGAATGCATCATCTATCTCTCCAAACTTGTCAAACCAACCAACAATGACAATGAATTTCGAGAAACTACCATCGATACAGCAATGACGAGTGGCAAGATGGACACAGTCCGAGCGATCTTTGACCATTTGGCCAAGTTCTCTACAAAGCCCTTACACTCATTCAACAGTTTGGAGCGTTCCATTAACAACACCACAGAGGTGTTTGAGTTTGTGCTCAACAGACTGATGGACAATAAGGTCTGTGACCAAACAATGATGGACAGAGCATTGTGGGTAGCTTGCCAGGAGAACAAGATATCAGTGATCAAGATACTTGTKATCCAAAGATTGGTGGAG
>NW_012236501.1:97481-159670 GCF_000787575.1 Acytostelium subglobosum LB1 | reverse complement strand
TGAGCAACGATTTCGAACGATCAACACTGTACTCAACATTGCCTATGATCGTGGATTCATCCGAATCATCAACCTGTGTCACTCTATCATCAAGGACATTAACTCGAACAAGAAGAGGTATGTTCTTTAATTATATCAATCAATTAAAGGATCTATTCCACTAACCCATTCAATCATTCACGCTCATATCAACTCAATCAACACAGGAAACAACCAGATGATGGATTAGATGATCGCACTCAATTAGAAGTGGAAGGTGTTTACAAGATGGATAATGTTGACAAGATGGACTTGATCATTCCAACATCAACATCAACATCATCATCGCGAATGTCAACAGCATTCCACATGGTGTTCAGAGAACGATTGGTGATGATCATCATGAGAATGATTGGTGACTTGTACAGGACATCATTTGGAATCAAAGATGGTCAACTGATCAAAGGCAAACAACTGGTGAACAGAGACATATTGGTGGACTTTATCAAGTATGGCGCCAATGAATGGTTCATCAAATCGTTCAACTCTGTGGCCAACCTATACCCATTCAACTCTCAACTGATCAGTTACGCCATCATATACACCAACACTCACATCCTCGACAAGCTTGTGACCAACACCAACATGACATTTGCAATCGACGCATCTCTTCCAGACATGTTGAGGAATTACTTGAAAAAGAATGGTCCGCGCAACCTTGCTGGTTGGAACCATTGTATTGGCGTGCTCAAGGAGAACATTGGTCGATCAACACTGGTAATCTTCAACACTTCCTTTGGTCAAAACATCAACAAGGAGATCAAACTATTGACTGGTGAGGAGAAGATGGTAAGACGCACCAAGGGGGAGAGGGTTGATTTCAGCAAGTTCTCAAAGTTAAAGGATTATATCATGAATGACATCAAGGATGTCACCATGGACAAAGCCTTCCACTGGTTAGATTGGGTTTGGTCGAATGTGAACACTGATCCTCAATTATTTGAATCAATGATTATATGGTGTGGCAAGAGTGGTCTTCAGTCAGATCTCGACCTAGTCCTAAGCCACATGCCCGCCAGCAAGCTGCCACCAGAAAAAGTCATTATCACTTATTTTGAGGCGACACTCAATGGACACTTTGACATGGCCAGGCGACTGTTCACAATCTTCACCAACGATCTCCCTCTGTGGGGAAGACTTGATCTACGAAAACTAATATGCGTAATGCTGAGGCAAGGACATCTGGATCAAGCATTGTTCATGTATGATCTGCCCAACAACAACCCCAAAAATCTCCCTGACCCAATTGTCGATGAAATACATCCAAGCATCCTCTCCATTGGCCTGCTGCGACGATTGATGGCGCATCCAAACATCAGATGTACCTTCGCATCAGTGATGGCACGCGCGATACTCAATGGCGACAAGGACTGCATTAATTTTCTTGAACTCAATCAAGATCAAACATTCGAGACAGACTACTGTCAGGCATTGGAGGCAGCGGCAAGGGTTGGCGACGTGGACACTGCCAACATGATCATGATCTATCATCCTGATGATTGTATGCCTTTGGAGCAGGTTGACCTCGATGATAGCACTCTGGATGATGAGGATTGGCACTTACCGATAGCTCAAGCGAGATATCAAACGGACTTATGGTCACGTGTGGACCCAGCTGTTGGACTGGAGATGGCACGACACATTGCATCAGGAGACATTGGCGGCTTTGACACCAAGTCCATGTACAACATCATGGCGTCGACACGTCGTCCACAGACCAAGATGACGGATGAAGTCGTTCAAGCATTCGTCATGAGTTGGCTGGCCACACGACAACCAAACATCGACAAATACATCATCAAGATTGTAAAGAATGCAGGATCACAATCACATTCACTGATCAAGATGATGCACACGATCTTCACGGAAGCCAATCACAGACTGTTGTTCACTCGAGCGATACCTCAATGTGCCCAACGTGGTGACACTCAATCAATCAAGTTCATTCTTGATGTCGCCAGAGAAGCATCAGGAAACGTTCCACTCAATCTCAACCTCAATGTACTGACTGATCTCAAGTCGATCAAGATCAGCGATGTTGATGTGATGACCATGCTCATGGACACTGGAATCATTCAGAACACTCAACAATACCATCCAATCATTGTTGGTGTGTTGGATCATGCTTGCTCCAATGGACTTGTGGACATGATGACATTCATCGACCAACATCAAACAGACATTCGACTTGTTCCATCACTTCAATCAATTGAGTATGCTGTCATTGCCAACCATCTCAATGTGATCGTCTATCTCTTTGGCGATCAATCATCATCAACAATGTGGCGAGCAATGTCACAACATCCAACTCATGTCATCCGATTACTCATACAACTTCGACACACAGCATTCATTGATGGACATGTCAAGATGATCACATGGATCACCAACCGAATCAATCAACTCAATCTTGAACTTCCAGCAGGCCATAAATAAACTTGTTTTCTTCATCACTTTTTAGAGTGTTCTAACTCGCAAATTCGTTCACTTATTTATGACTGCAATGGATAATAATAACAACAACAACAAGAAAGTTATACATAGAGTGTTCAGTGACACATCATTGTGTCAGTTGATACTCAAACAAGTCAGTGATTATCATCATCGTTCTCAGATTGATGTCAATCAAGCATCTAGGTTTAAACTGTTAGTGATCAAAGGCAAACAGTTAATTGATAAGGGCGATCTCAAACAGATGATACAATACAACGCAACACAATACTTCATCACGGAGTATGATCGAGTTGCATCGACATACCCTCCCAACAACACATTGCTCACACATTCAATCGAGTACAACAATCAACGAGTGTTTGATCATCTGCTACAGAATACGAACATGTCGATACCGATGAAGTACGGTGAGAAGGACATATACACTGACGTGATCACCGCTGTTGTCACGAGTGGCAACGTGTACATGCTTCAGACCTTCTTCGACATGACTGGACATGGCTTTATCAAAGGTCTCAAAGGTAGACATCTAGGGATCGCCCTCAGTCACAACAACGAACACTTTGCTCGACTGTTACTTCAACATTTAATCGTTCCTTTTGGGTCGCTCAAGTGCGATATGACAGGGCCAGGTATAAAGGTCAACATGCTCCGTCTGCTCAACGAGGAGTTTGCCATCCACCGTATGCTGAACAATTCAGAATCATGGTTATCAATAGTCGAGAAGACGATATCCTGTGATATGGCCGAGAGTGTTGAATACCTCTTGAATCATATGCCATCAGACATTACAACATCAAATCGATGGTCTAGATTCATTCGAAAATGTTGCAGCAATGGATATATCGACACTCTCAAGGTTATCATTCAACATCCCAATGTGACTGGAGAATACAAAGTAATCAACAAAAGATGTTTGGGTGATGCTATCGACTCTGGACAAGTTCACATTGTCAAGTATCTCATCGACGAGCACCTGGACCTCATCAGCGACGCCATAGCATCATCAAAGAAAATGGTGGAGAGTGCAATGGATCTAGGACATCTTGGTATGATCGATATGTTGCTGGACGAGATGACCAACAACACCAATGTCAAGTTTGCCATGCAAACGGTGGATCATAAGGACTTGAGCAAGGTCCCATTGTCAGTGTTCAATCGGGTAACCAATCATCCGAACGTTGAGTGTCGGGTCAAGCATCCTTTGGACCGACCACCAACACACATCATCAACAGACTGTTGGAGGCAGTCAAGTGTGACAATATCAGTGTTGCTCAACTCATACTGAAAGAATGTGATCCTTTGGCACAAGGCGAGTGGACAGACGAGGTTGAATCGATTTTGTTGAATACGATGACACACGAGATGGGCATGCTGATTGCCAGCCAGAAACACCGTCCTCTCCCCCTCACTGATCGCACCCTCAAAAAAATGATGAATAAGCTCAATGACCGAGAAGGCAAGGTGACAGTCGAGCTGGTCAAGACACTCATCAGCAACAATCACTTTGGCCACGATCTCGAGAAGTATTCAAAACTTGCAGGTCACTCTTTGGAGTTAATGCAACTGGTCACGCGTGAAGGCAACTACACGTTTGACTATTTGGAGGACGCCATCAAAAAAGGCAACGTGGAGTGCATCATCTATCTCTCCACGCACGTCCAGCCATCAGATAATGATTTTGACAATGATTATCAGCAATACATCATGGACGAAGCGATTAAGAGTTGCACATTGGATACAGTCCGAGCGATCTTTGATCATTTGGCCGAGCGCCCCACCAAGATCCCCCTACTTTCATTCAACAGCTTGGAGTGCGCCATCAACAACACCACAGAGGTGTTTGAGTTTGTGCTCAACAGACTGATGGACAGAAAGGTGTGTGACCCAGGAATGATGGACAAGGCATTGTGGATTGCTTGTAAGGAGAACAATCTATTTGTGCTCAAGATACTCGTTGATCCAAAGATCGGTGGAGTTGTAAGTCTTGAACATTACGATATTGCCGCGACTTCCAACTCGTATCAAGTGATTGAGTACCTTCTCAAGACATGGCCATCATCACCATTCATCATCAACATGACCAACGAACGACGACTGCGCACGATCAACACTGTTCTCAACATTGCCTATGGTCATGGTTTCATCCGAATCATCAATCTGTGTCACTCAATTTTCAAAGACATCCGCTCGATCAAGAATAGGTAGGTTCATCAAATCACACTCACTCAATCAATCAAATTGAACTATTTCACTAACTCGCTCACTCAATCAATCCGATTTGAGATGTCTGGACGTGCGTGGAGAGATAGATGATGATCATCTCACTCTTGACAAGATGGACTTGATCATTCCGACATCAACATCATCATCACGAATGTCAACAGCATTCCACATGGTGTTCAGAGACAAACGATTGGGCATGATCATCATGAGAATGATTGGTGACTTGTACAGGACTTCATTTGGAATCAAAGATTGTCAACTGATCAAAGGCAAACAACTGGTGGACAGTGACATATTGGTGGACTTTATCAAGTATGGTGCCAATGAATGGTTCATCAAGTCATTCAACTCTGTCTCCAACATATATCCATTCAACTCTCAAATGATAAGTTACGCTATCATATACGCCAATGCTCCCATCCTCGACATTCTTTTGACCAACACCAACATGACATTTGCAATCGACTCATCACTACCGGACATGTTATTGACCTATTTGAAACAGAATGGCCCATACTACAAGAATGCTGGTTGGGACAGTATTATTAGTGTGGTCAAGTCGAGCATTGGGCGATCAACACTGGCAGTCAACAATCAGACCTTTGCTCAAACCGAAGATGGCAGTCGTATTATCAAAATATTGACTGGAAGTGAGAACATTGAACATTGGTTGGCATTGGATCACGACATATTGAGAGAGGCATTCAGTTTGATAACGGATGAGATGGAAAGGTTCATTGCTGAATTATCCAAAGATGACGTGTTGACCAAAGAAGATTTCGACATGATAGAAGTATTCAGTGCGAGTATATACAGCAATCCTATTGTTGCTGGGTGCATGCTCTTAAGCTGTGCCGATCATGGTCTTCAGGAAGACCTCGACCATATCCTCCGTTACATTCCTGCCAGCCAGCTACCACCAAACAGAGTAATGAACTCATTTTCTGAAGCGGTCCGCTATGGACACTTTGAATTTGCCAAGCGACTGTTCACAATCATCACCAACGATCTCCCTACAGACGAAATGGAGATAATTGATCCACTCTTTTTATTGAACGACAAACTGAAGCAAGGTCTCCTGGATCAGGCAATGTTCTTGTGTGATCTGCCCAACAACAACAACCCCAACAATGGTCGTAACACATCAGTGGTGGACATTCACCCGAGAATCCTCTCCATTGGCCTGCTGCGACGATTGATGGCACATCCAAACATCAGATGCACCTTTCAATCAGTGATGGCACGTGCCATACTAAATGGCGACAAGGACTGCATTGATCTTTTGGAGCTCAATCAAGATCTAGTGTTCGAGACTGACTACCGACAAGCACTGTGGGCGGCAGCAAGGATTGGCGATGTTGCCCTCGTCGACATGATCATGACCAGACACCCTCGTGGTTGCATGCCTCTCCAAGATGTTGAAGAGTACGGAAATGAGTTCTCACCAATCAAACGAGCGAGACATAGAGCAGCCTTATGGGCGTGTGTTGAACCTGCGGTTGGACTGGTGATGGCACGACACATTGCATCAGGCAACATTAACAAATTTGGCATCGACACTCTGAGCAATATCATGGAATCGACCTGTTGTCCACAGACCAAGATGACTTATGAGGTTGTTCAAGCATTCATCAAGAGTTGGCTGGAAACAACCAACAACGACCAAGACATCATCGACATCTTAAAGAATGCAGCATCACACTCATACTCACTGATCAAGTTGATGCACACGATCTTCATCGAAGCCAATCACAGATTGTTGTTCACTCGAGCGATACCTCAATGTGCACAACGTGGTGACACTCAAACAATCAAGTTCATTCTTGATGTGGCACAAGACGCTACAGCAGCCACTGGAAATGGTCCACTCAATCTCAACCTCAATGTACTGACTGATCTCAAGTCGATCAAGATCAGCGATGTTGATGTGATGACCATGCTCATGGACACTGGAATCATTCAGAACACTCAACAATACCATCCAATCATTGTTGGTGTGTTGGATCATGCTTGCTCCAATGGACTTGTGGACATGATGACATTCATCGACCAACATCAAACAGACATTCGACTTGTTCCATCACTTCAATCAATTGAGTATGCTGTCATTGCCAACCATCTCAATGTGATCGTCTATCTCTTTGGCGATCAATCATCATCAACAATGTGGCGAGCAATGTCACAACATCCAACTCATGTCATCCGAGTACTGATACAACTTCGACACACAGCATTCATTGATGGACATGTCAAGTTGATCAAATGGATCACCAACCGAATCAATCAACTCAAACTTCGTTCAATCAACAAATAAATATATAACAACAAAAAGTGATTGGAATCATTCCAAACGTTACCCCCCAAAAAAATCTAGATATTTTTGACTGTCAGTCATGTTCAATCCTCATTCATTCATTCGTTCATTCATTCACTCTCACTCACTCACTCAAACAATGAATAGTAAGATAGTTATACATAAAGTATTGATAGACACATCATTGTGTCAGTTGATATTCAAACATGTTAATATCATTCATCAGAAGATCATCAAGTCAGACAGGTGCGGCAAAGACACATCAACGACAACAACAACGACATTGATCAAGTCAGTGATCAAGGGCAAACAGTTACTCGACAGGGGTGATCTCAAACTGATGCTAAGGTATAATGCCACTCAATACTTTATCGAGGAGTATGATCGTGTTGCATCGACGTACCCTCCAAACGACATACTGCTCGAGAAAGCAATCACCTTCAACAATGTACGCGTGTTTGATCATCTACTGCGCAACACCAACATGTCACTACCGACAGAGCACTCGGATGATAAGTTGTACAACTCGATGATCACTAGTTTGATCAGGAATGGCAGTGTGCACATGCTTCAGACCTACCTAGATATTACCGCCCATTGCAAGTTGTCTCCAATCACACACGATCACATACTCATGGCCATCAATCATAACAATGAACAATTTGTTCAATTGCTATTGCAATATGCCATTATCGAGAATGACGATGATCAAGATGATGATCATGATGACAAGTATCTGACTTTGCCCGGTGTCAACATCAGCATGCTCCATCTCCTCAACAACATCAACAACAACATACTACAACAGGAATACATATGGAAGGAGATTACACTACATAGTGTACGCAACAACATGTTGGAGAGTGTACAGTACCTTCTAGATCACATCCCAACAATACTGCCCATGGATGAAGTGATTGAGTTGGTCCAGGACGACTACATTGAAAAGTGCTGCAATTTTGGCCACTTTGAGATACTCAAAGTGTTGGTTCATTATCTGGAGAAGGCAGCGGATGATGGGCATGAGGCCAAAGTCATTATCAATCTTGGGCCTGCCGTGACCAGAGGACATGCCAACTTCATCAAATCAATCTACGATCAAGGCTATGCTGGCTACATCTCGGACCAGAGCACGATATGCATGGATGCATTGATCAATGGCCATGTCAACGTGGTCGAGCTTTTCCTGAATGATGAGTTGGTCAATCTACCCATGCAAAGTATCTATGAGAAAAAGATCCATGAGAGCCTGTCATCATCAGAGACATTGTTACAACGACTTGGTGCTCATTCAAACATCAACTATACATTCAATCAATCATGGGTCCAGGCCAATCAGGAGAGACGTAGACTCATTAATGAGTTGCTCACTGCAATCAAACAAGACGACGTACAATCAGCTCGACTGGCACTTGAACAATCAAAACAAAGTGTTTCCTTAGAGTCGTTGAGTGATGGTTTTAACGGCTACAAAGCATTGTGGACGATAATGTCACAGGCAATGTGCACTCTCTTTGCCAATCAGACGCACCAGACACTATCCATTAGCCACAAAGACATCTACCACACTCTCAAGGCTATCGGACGGCCAGGCTGCCAGGTAACCGAGGCAATGGCGTTGCAGTTTGTCAAGATGTATATATTCTCGTGCGATCCCCACTATGTCCAGTCGCTTCGCGATTTCAAGACACCACTGTTGACAATGGCAGCTGGAGTCAACTCTGCATCATTCCTAAAGTCAATGCGAGAGATGCTAAAGGTGGGCATCGATGGTCGTAATCTGCCTCAGTACCTGACAGCGGCAATCAGTTGTGGATGTGCAGAGAATATCAGATCACTGTGTGACCACGCCCACTTTGCAAGACATAGATACCTTAACAACAACATGGAGTTGATCAAGTTGACCTTGTCCACGGGCTCACTGGCCACGATAAAAGCTCTGATCGAGTGTGTTATAGACGATCACATTACTAAAGCTCATTGTGTAAATGCAATGGACAACACAATAGAGGTGTTTGAGTATGTCTTTAACAAGTTCGGCAAGCACTTGGACAGTTTCTTGGATGACGCTTGTTTGAAGGACAAACCAGAGGTGTTTGCAATAATCAAACAGTCAAGTATCAAGCTCAGTCTTCAACATATTCACTTGGCGGCATCTTCCAACTCGTACAAAGTACTGGAGTTCCTCTTGTTTACCTGGCTAGAGTCACCATTCAACAACCAAGCACCCAAACTACGTCTACGCACTTTCCAATCAATACTCAACCTTGGCTACTTCTTGGGACACACACGGATCATTCACATGTGCAACTCAATCATCAAAGATATCAAAGTTGATGATAAGATGTATGTTTGAAACTTTGATACATTGATAAATAGAGATACTAACATCCAATCAATCACATGGTATAGTTCACTGCATCAAGATGTGATCATGGCTGAGCCATCTCCAACATCATCACGCATGTCAACGGCATTCCATCAAGTATTCTGTGACAGACGAGTTGGGATAATTATCATGAGAATGATTGGTAGTATATACAGGACAACACTTGGAGTCAAGGATGAAAAACTAATCAAGGGCAAGCAACTAGTTGAGAGTGACACACTTCTCGACTACATCAAGTATGGTGCCAATGATTGGTTCCTCAAGGGATACAACTCTGTTGCCAATATCTATCCGATGAGCAGTCGTTTGCCAATGTATGCATTCATATATGCAGAGTCGGACATCCTCAACACTCTCCTGGCCAACACCAACATGACATTTGCCGACGATGATCAATCACATGAGACTGTGTTGGAGGCCTTCATCGAGCAGAATGCACGGTGCAAACGACCTGGCTGGGAGCAGTGCATCGATCTGCTCATGGTAAACACCAGTCGATGCATGTTACCGATTGATGAGGAGCTCATATCCAAGATCCAACATCCAGCACTCCTCAGCAAGATGCTCAACATCAGTGACACCACGCTGCCGATCAACGATCACATTGTCAAGGTGTTCTTCAGTCAAACCATTGTCAACCCTAAAGCAGTAGACATGGCGCAACTCAAGAGATACACCGACCTGTCATCCTCTCCAATGAATCGATTGCTGCACACTAAACTCAACAATCTTAAGCCAAAGAATGACCACTTTCAAACGCTAGCAATTAGTCTATTCTATCAAAGTGGCAGTGATGGAGATATGGAGACATTTGAGAGGTTTATTCGAGGCACTCCAAAAATGGACGAGGTTCTCCTTATAGCACTGGTGGCAACATTCCAAACTGCACTCAAACATGGACATATTGGCATGGTCAAAAGGATACATGAGATCATCACTTCTAGCGAAGGTGTAGTCCTCCATCAAACTTATCGACCACTATTTTTGATGGCACAGCCACTACTCGTTGGAGATATGGATAGCGTCAACTTCTTGCTTGCATTGCCCATTGAAGATGAACCCGAGAGTGATGAGGACGATGATTATTATGATAGTGATAGTGAAGATAGCGATGATAGGGTGAGCAAGCAAGTGGATATCATGGACATCAACGAGAGTATCCTCTCTCTTGACTTGTTGAAGCGTCTGATGTTACGCCCCAGTGTGAACACTTCATTCTGCTATGTCATGGCGCGTGCCATACTCAAGCGTGACCAGGACATCATCAACTATTTGGAACACAACTTTGACCAATTCCAAACAGACTATCGCTATGCCCTTGGTGCTGCATCATCAATTGGTGACGTAGCCACAGCCAAGACTATATTGGCCAATCATTATCATGATTGCTTGCCCCCTCTGCATGTATCTATAATTGTGTTGGAAGATGATGAAGAGCGTCCGAAAGCTCTTCCTGCATTGTCCGACTCCCATTTCGATGAAGACGACAATGATTTCATCAAAGCAATGAATCTTGGTATCCCCAATTGGGCACGCATTGACCCTGCTGTTGGCATGTTGATCGCCAACCAAATTGAACGCGGTGGAAAGTTAATGATTGGCATATCTCACATGTATCAAATCATTGGATCTGTCTCCCATCCTCAGAGTAAGATGACCGAGGAAGTTGTACATACAATCATATGCAAATGGATATCATTCAGACCTCAGGCCAAGAAAAAGTCCGACATGATCAACATTGTCCAGTGTGCAGCTTACCATTCACACTCATTGATCAAACTGGTGCACAGTGTCTTCACCAAGCCCATCCAAAGAGCCCACTTTATCGAAGCCCTCCCTCAATGTGCCAAACGAGGTGATGCCCAATCAATCCAATTCATAATTGATGTGGCCAGAGCAGCACCTCTTACAACTCGACCAAAAGTTGACAGAGATGAGATCATTCCCTCAAACGTTGAGTCGCTGAAGGTCCTTTTAGACAATGGTATCATAAGCAAGACCAAAACCGATTGGGAATCTCAGATACTAGGCTTCATGAACGAGGCATGCAATGGCGGGCAGATAAAACCGATTCAAAGTATCGATCATTTGTACAACAATCCATTGGCAGGCAATATACCACAGTACGTGCCATCACTTCGAGCAATAACATCGGCAGCAATGGACAATCATTACCAGGTTATTTCATTCCTGTTTGGTGAGGAGAGCCAATCATCAGTTTGGAGAGCAATGGCACAGCATCCTCAACACATCATTCGGTTGCTGAAGCTACTACGATTCAAGGCATTCAAGTTTGGTCATATGAAGGTCATCAGATGGTGCACAAGCAGAATCAATCAATTGGAGGGAGAGTTCAACAAATAAAGATATATGTCATATCAGTACTGCTTTATTACATTGTCACACAACTTAATAATATGATGGTTGCATCCATTGTACCATGCCTTTAGTCTGAGTTGTTTGAGTATACGAACAAGATGTGATGGGTCCATATGTGTCCTGAGCAATGACTGAGGGTCGCCAAAGAGATAATGAAGAACATTATAATGGTTGTTCAAGACTGCCTGGTCAATACTGTCCAAAGATGGAACCAATTGCTTTTGAGAATGCCAGATCCATCCCTGTTCATCGTCATTGATCATCGTTTGTAGGAATCGCATCGTCTCAACATGTCCTTTTGAGCAGGCCACCTCCATCAACTCCATTAGATATTGGCCATCGTGTTCAAAGGTGCCAATATATCCACGGTCGCAAAGATAGTCAAGTACCTCCACATTCATAATTGGTCCTTTCCATCGCATGCGGTACGACGAGTCAAAACGATACAAAGTCTTTTTAACTAGGAACTTTGTCGACTGTACGTCTCCACGCTTGGATGCCACTCTAATTGCTTTCCAATAACATATGTCAGGGTAATCCACTGATTGGAACAAATCATACACCACCTGACTGCTTCCATCGATTTGCCTGCAGCCACCTTCATGAGTGTAGCACCAATGATTTCTCGGTCCTCCTGTAAGCTATCATCGTCCACTAACATGTTCACAAAGTCTTCAAACATGGCAAAAGTCACCTTGCTTTGAGGCAGTCCAATGGCAAGGAGAATGCAACAAACATCATCAATGTCAATATCCAAAGAGTTGGTGTGCATGTACTGAGCGATCAACTTGCCAACCTCGGGATCCACTCTCCACCAGTGATTTGCCAAGATTGCTCTGGCCATTACTCTATTGAATGAACAAGTAATGTCCTCGCAAGAGAGCAACCGCTCGATCAATCCAATTGAAATGATGCTCTGATGGATATCTGTAACAACGATCTCGTTGTAGTAAGGAGAAGATCGAGGATGTGTGTCCAACATGAAAGTCGCCACATCCAAATGTCCTGCAGCTAGAACGTCGTCCAACTCTATACAGGAAATATACTCGATTTCCATTGGATGATTGATGATCAGTTCATATGCTCGCTTGACCATACTGAGATTACCTCTTATGGCCTCAGTCCCATAGATAATTGATATAAAGTTATCTGAAACACTGAATGGAGGTATGATTGAGAATACCAAATCAACCATGTCCTCATGGCCAGCTGCGCCACAGAGCGAGAGATATTCACCCTTTGTTGAATCCAATGCCTCTGCCTCAAAGTCCATTTCTATTGCCAGCTCATCTATGATGTATTCGACGTTACTAGCAAGGTATTGAACAACCTGGAGCTGGTTGACAGTGATGGCTTGTCGCATTATGGTGTCCCAGTGCATGTATGTGAGGATAGGGTCGCTCTGGTGGCATGTGTGTAGCATCTTAATGATATCAAGAATGAATGGATTGCTAGCGAGCCACTGACCCGCAACCGATTGAAAGTCATTTAAGCTCGGGGACCTAATGATTATATTGCGTGTGAACAACTTGCGCAAGAATGATGGGTGCTGTATCAGATGTAGTAGATTGCCATTGATGGTCAGACATTGATCGTACGACAAGTTGATGTACTGATCCAACATCTGCTCCCAGACTGGTGATTGGCAGGAAGACAATGATCGTATCATGTGCTCCAAATCAGTGTGATTGTTGCTCAACATCATATTGTTGTTCTTGATCAGGTACTCAAGTGCACGAGTGTCACACTTGCTGATTGCCATATTGATTAGTTTGTTGTTAAAGGGTGTTGGAAGGTTGCCAGTTGTGACCTCAGAGTAACCTTTGATGGACCACTCGGTTGCTCCAAATCGAATGTACTCGACAAGTGATCCGTTGGACAACAACTGTCCACCCTTGATCACCATGCCACCTCCAACATTCAAACGCTTGAGTATGTCACCTACATCGTGAAAGACCTTGTTGGCCAACAACCTGTTTCTGAATACAAGATGGAACGCAACGTCCATTGTTTGGCTAGTGCTTGGAACCGCTGCTGCTGGTGATTGAGTGTGTGATGACACCAATGCTGGAAGAGGACTTGGACATGTCTTGGTAAGATTGATACACATCATCATGACCCCAGTGCGACCATATCGGTATGCTGTTGAGTATATCTCATTGATCAATCTTTGACGGTGTGAGGATGATGGGATCAAGTGTGTTATGATGTACTGATTGATTGAATGTTAAAACTTGGTCAATCATATCGACACCCTCAATTCACTATTACATACCTTGATTGATTGAAGGGCTGTGGGTTCCAATGTCTGAAGTACATGGAGGCTAGGCATCATCTTGTGCTTTGTACACAATTTCTTGAGGATGTACAGTTTGTCATGTTGGCAAGCCGCATCAATGATACTCTGTATTGAATCGGTGCTCAATTGCGAAGAGTACTTCTTGTACATATAATCAAACACCTGCTGTGTGTTCCTAACTGCTGCAATACATAGAGGTTCCACATTCTTTATCTCGATGCCACACACTAGTTTGATCGACTCGAGCGAGCTCTTGGCAAAGCATTCCACGACCTCGAGATAATACTGGGATGATGAACTGTTGACAAATCTGCGAGTATAATTGATTGTCTCAAGACAGTCATGCTGGAGCGCGTTGACCAGACACCCAGTGAAGTACTGATACTTGAATGTGTTGTTGATTAAATCCATGAGTGGGAGAGAGAATCCAGCTGCCTCAACCAGTGGATTGTCCTTTGATTCGAGATCAGAAATAGTTGCGGCCCTTTTGAAGGGCTTCAAGCTTTTGATAAGATTACATGCCACGTCCACAGTCAAAGGGCAGCTATTATCACCAACGGCCTTGACCATGTGATATAGGCTATTACCGTCCAGTTGTAATGGCTTATTTTTCTGACCAGAGATGAGTGTTGCCATCGACAGAGACATGCGTGTCCAAGGTATTGTGTGATCGTTGTCAAACGTCAACCCTTTGCAATGAGCAAGGACGGTGCCGGCAGTGACCAGATCATCGCTTGAGATTGCTCTGATGAGCATGGTCCTGAGCCATTGACGCTCCAATTCCAAGTCCAAGTCCACTTTCCTATTGGTCATCTGTGGATGTGGGCCAATCCCATGCAACTCGGCCATCCACCTGGGTATCGTCTGGACTGTGATCTGGGTGAGCTCATCAAGTATGAGCGATATGAGATGTGTATGTCCATTGGCCAATGCATCACCAAGTAGGTTGTGTCCAAAAAAGAATGATCTGTTGTTGGCCGAGGACACCATCTCGTGTGAGTGCACGTGCTTGAGAAAGTGACCATGTCCATTGACGGCAGCCTGTCGCACGGCCAGTGGTAGACGAGAGTAGAGACGATAATTGAAATACTTGGATAGTGCATCGAGTAGTTCGGTGCGACCCCATCTGCCATAGTACTCCAAGACATCGTCTGAATCGTCTGAATCGTCTGAATCGAGTGTTGAGCTACTAATCTTGAGGATGACCTTCATACTATCGAGCATATTATATTGCACTGATCGTCTTAACAACACTTTCAGCAAGTGTTGTGTGTAATGATCATTACTGGGCATGTCTCGCTCAACACTCTGCTTGATGATGTTGACCATGTCTAGGCTTATACAGGCAGGGGAACTGGTTCTGGCACACTCCTCCGCCTCTTGGTTTGCTTCTCCAATATCACAATCTGTAACGCTGGAGTATTGGAGTAACAATTGAGTGAATGACACGTTGCCGTGATTGCAGGCTGTCAGCAGCTGGCGTGCATTGATGAACATTATTGGTCGGTGGGCTGTCATCGCAAGGTATGATTCAAGTAATATAATGTTGCCATGTTTGATTATATAATCTATACACTTATTGTTACTTGTTGTTGTTGAGTTCAATGTCATATTGGTGTTGTTCATTAACAAGTTGAGTGCTATCACAGTATTGTATTGTTGTTGTATTGTATTGATGATTGTATTAACAAGTCTGATATCAAGTTAATATTATTAATGTTGTTGTTATTATAATATTTGTTGAACAATGTTATAAAGTATTGTGTTGCATTATACTTTAACAATTGAATGAGGTCACCATTGATGAGTAGTTGTTTACCCTTGACCACTGACTTGGTGTGATCATCCAACTTATGTATAACCGTGACATGTTTGAATATCAACTGACACAAAGTTGTATCCCCTAACACTCTATGTATAACTATCTTATTATTATTCATTGTGTCAATATCTGATTGACTATTATGAGATCTAGATCTAGTCTAAACAATACTTTGAATCACGAATTAAGGCGCCAAACAAACAACCAACTTTATTTGAAAGAACTCCAAGTATGAGGTGATTGATTCGGTTGGTGACCCATGTGATCATACTCCTCTATAAAGTATTGAGTGACCTTTATCAAGTAGTTGTCTACCCTTGATTGATGACAAACACACCATTTTGGTTATTTGTACAAGTTCAACAACAAGATGTAGTGTATCTGTATACAGATAATAATAATAATCGTATTACATACTTGATATATATTCACTCTGATAAAGAAAGACTAGTCTAGTAATCAGAAGCAGCGACATTAACTATCTCAATCAACAATGATACATAAGTTGATGACAACCAGGCCAAGAATGAATGTACAAACAGATGTTTGTGTGTATGAGTGTATTAGACAACAACAATGATTGGTGAATGATGATCATCAAACAACTGTCCAACTCACTTAATCACTTCATTCGAGCACCTCTGGAACCAATTAGAACAAGTTCTGAATGTCAACGAATCAGACAACCAGACAAGACAGGTAGGTTACGAATGTCATTCAAGGGTATGCTCCCACATGATCACGCCCATTAACTCACGATCACTCGCGTTAAGGGTAAGACCATTGCCCTGCAAAGATATTATTGAGTGATGGACCTATAAAAATCTAGAACAATATGATCTTTGCACGCGAATGAAGTTTCAAGATAAAGATGGATGGGCGAATGGGATTTGCATCCTAAAATGGTGGGAACCAATTAACTTCCACAATTGGGTTGACCCAAAGCATGACGTCGAGGCCTCCATCATGGGGAGGTAAGGTGAGGTGATGTGTGTGTGTGGGGGAAGGATGACGTCGATTGGGGGATAAGGGCAAAAAAGACGATAACAATGATCAATCACTCATTCACGCACACAAAGTTCAGGATCAATCAATCAATATTTAAATAGAATCTTCGTTGAACATATCCTTACCACAAACTATTATTATTATACAAATAATATTTACAATTATAATAATTATTATAATAATTTCCAAACAATGAATAATCAATATCTATTATCTTTATTTGTTATTTTAATTATTGGATTTAATTCCAACTTTATGGTTGTGAATGGCCAAAATATTACTACAATTACAATCTACGTTGATTTGGCATCCTTGAACATTTCAACACTATGTGGCTTTGACTATGATACCAACTCTGCCTGCCCCAACATCTCGGCCGCCATCAACAGTTACCGATCACTTCCAAATCAACCACTGACCAACACTATTCTCAACATTGCTTTGGCTGGTGGACAGTACTGTGGTCTGGACGGCAACTCGGGACTCAATGTCAACTACCTCAATGTGACCATCGGACCATCGCCATACAATACGCAGGGTGAGGTGATCATCGACCTCTACCACCCGCCCACCAACAAGTACAGCGATGGCTTCTTCATCTACATGGTGTCTGCCAGTGTGTGCACGCCACAGACCAACATCACCCTGAACAATCTCACATTGACCAATGGTACCAAGGGCATCAACTCAATGAACAACAACGTCAACATCATCCTCAACAATGTGACCATCACCAACATGGTTACATCATCACAGTTCAACTATGTGATCTACCTCGCACCACCATACAAACCATGCTACCTTGGCCAACCTTTGCCAACACTCACCATCCAAGGTGGAGGAATATTCAACTCTGGATTGCCAAACTCAGACGTCGACCTCATCAATGTTGAGTCCTCATCACTCACCATATCCAACTATGGATTCTACAACAACACTGCCAACACCTTGATCAGTACCTTCTCTGGTCATGTGTCAATTGAGGGATCAACATTCCAAAACAACTCAATAACTCGTCAGTTGTTGTGGATCTGCGCCCTGAATGGCACATCCTTGATCGCAGTGGACAACAGCACCTTCATTGACAACCATGGAGTTTGGACCTTTGGAAATGAATATCTATCATTGGTCTACATCATGTCGGGCAACTTCACCATCAACAACTCTATGTTCATCAACAACAACAACTATTCATTCTTGATCAGTGTGGACTCGAGGAACCTGTCCATCACCGGATCAACATTCGCCAACAACTCTTTGATCAACGACCCCTACGAGACCGTGTTGATCTCAATCGATGCCACCTTTGTGATTGACAACACTACATTCAAGGACAACACTGCATCTACTGAACTGGTGCTGATCTGGTCCCATGGCACACTGTCCAATGTTGTGTTTGGCAATGTCGACGGACTTGAGGGCTCGGCCATTGAATGTCAAGGTGGATATGCACTAACTGTGAATGACATTGACAATCATCTCGGTCGTAACCTGTTTGGATGTCATCAATCAATGTTTGAAAAGTGCAACATTCAAGGTAACTTCCATCTCAGCTGTCCAATGAAGGAAGGTGAGCTCATTGGAATTGTTGTTGGATCAGTCTGTGGTCTATTGGCAATCATCATAATCACAATCTTGCTTGTCAAGAAGTACAAAAAGAGGAACCAATACAAGGCAATTCAATAAACTCCAATCCTCTTCAGAGTAATAATCAATTGAGTGAGTGAATGTCGTTCCCTGAGTTTCTTTGAATGAATGTCAAAAATCAAAGAATAGTCAACACTCAATCAATCAATCATGCAACCAGGTATCTGTGAGCCCAACATTGATCATTCTGTAACAGCAGAGGGTTGGTTCCTTCATTCTTTAGGACCCATCAACCACACCCACACTCTAATGAATGATGGTGGAAAGACATTCTACACCAACAATGGGCAAACCTCTCCAAGGTGAGGAACAAAGTCAACAATTTCTAAACCACTCTGAACGCATATTCGTTCTTGGACAATGTTTGAACTTTGCATCATCAATGTTAGTGTCTCCCCATTGTTAAACAAAGGAAACCTGCCAATATCCCTGGTCCAGTCGACGACACCAATAATCCAATTTAAGATTTTACTAATAATATCTGGTCTGTTATGAATGATGGGATATTTCATTTTGAAACACCACCAATGGGATTAGACCTAATGGGTCATCTTAAGGATCAATGAAAGTATCTTTTGACTAATTGTGTGTTGTTAAGATGGTGTGGGTTTCAAAGTGCAAACGAGGGAACCAATCAAATCACAAAAGTGGGTGGACCCAATTCATGTAGTTAAGGCCTCATCAATGGGGTGTTTGTGTATGTGTATCTGTATGATGACGTAGGACGAATGGTTGTGGGGGTAAAAAATACGACAACAAAGATAGAATCAATCAATCAATAAATATAAATAGAATCCAAAAGAATATGAAAGACCATTATTTATACATTAATAATAACTAATTAATAATAATAATAATAATAATAAGAATGAATAATCATTATTTAAAAACTTTATATTTATTTATAATTGTTGTCTTTACTTCCAATTACTTTGTGGTTGTGAATTGCCAAGATGTTACAACAATCACACTCTATGTCGATTTGACATCAACCAACATTTCAGCCATTTGTGGCCTTGACTATGCTTCAAACTATGCCTGTCCAAACATCTCGGCCGCAATCAATAGTTACCAATCTCTCCAACCACCATCATCCCCCTCTTCCCTTAACATTGCAATGGCTGGCGGAGTGTATAACTCCATCGAAGGCAATGGCAACTTTTTATTCGACAACATTAATATTACATTTGGACCATCACCATACAACACCCAAGGAGAAGTGATCATCAATTTAAGCAACCCCAACCCTAATAACGATGGAGAGGTATTCTTTATTCTATGGGATTTGGAGGCCTGTACCAATCAGTCCACTATCACACTCAACAGTCTAACATTGGCAAATGGAACAATGGCCTTCAGCTCCTGGAGTAACAATATAAACATCTACCTGAATGATGTGACATTCACTGGTGTGGGTCAGGAACAGGTCGACAACTTTATAGTCGATGTCCAACCGTATGAAAATGCCTGCCCCACTGGTCAAATACGTCCAACACTCACAATCAACGGTGGACGTATGATCAATTGTGGATCATCTCCATATTACAACGTCCTGTTCAACGCCAACTCTACTCTCTACATGAACAACTTTGAGTTCATTATGAACACCGCCAGTGTACTTTTATTTGCCATCTCAGACAATGTAACCGTCGTCGACACCACATTCCAAGACAACACGATCACTGAACTTGTGATGTACGTCACCACACTCATTCCCAACGCACCCGTCTCATTGATCAACAACTCGTTCATTGGTAACTCTGGACTTGGCACTGACCAAATCAATGGGGTCTATATGTATGGCGGCGTTGTTACCGTGGACAACAACCAGTTCATCAACAACATCAACAATACCGTGTTGATCAATTTGATCGATTCAAACAATGTGTCCATCACAAGATCAACATTCACCAACAACGAGATGTATCACTACCCTCAAGAGACCGCCCTGATCTCGTTGTTCAACTCCAAATACCTGGTGAACAACTGCACCATCAACAACAACACTGCTTTGACTCAAATCAGGTTCCTGAACTCCTCTGGCACTTTATCCAACGTTGTGTTTGGCAATGTTAATGGATTGGAAGGCGCTGCCATTATTTGTGAGACTGGATCAATCACTTTGAACAACATCAACAATCATAACGGTCTTCAACTGTTGGCATGCAAACAGCCAGATGGATTTGAGTCGTGCTCAATCCATGGCAACTTCCATCATACCTGTCCAAAGAGTGGTGGTGTCATTGCTGGAATCGTAATTGGAACGATCGGTGGCGCGGCCCTCCTCGTCGGCATATCAATCTATATCTTCAAGAGATACAAGAGGAACCAATACAAGACATTGCAATAAACCAGACTAGTCTATCTTCCATTTTAGTTGAGTGATACGATCAGTTGATCGTAGAAGGCGTTGGCATTGGTGACGTTGTGTTGGACGGTTGGTGGGTTGGTCGTGACGTCAATGGTGATCAGTGCATAGTATGGTGTGGCACCGGCGACCACAGCTGACAGGTAGACTGATGACTCACCAACTGCTTGGTTACTGTAATAGTATGTGTTGTTGTCTGCCCAATCCAATGTCTTTACTGCGCCAGATGCCACATCCATCACTCTTATCTCACCCGAGTGTCCAAGTACCATTGCTCCCTCAAAGTATGGCATATACTGCATGGTAGTTATCACTAAACGTACGTATGAGGTATGTTAGTGTTTGTTTGTGATTGGACATGCCCAATGATTGATTGATGGAGATACATACGACCATCCATCTTCACAGTTCTGACGACCTTTCCAGAAGTGGCATCATACATCTTGATTGGATATTGTTTGTTGGTTGCTGAGTCATCTTGATAGTAAACCATGTAGATGTTCTCTGGTGCATAGTAACCAGCGGCCACAAAGTGTATGTTATTCTTACCTACATGTACTTTCTGTTGTTTGATTGATCAGTATAAATGAATGTGTCTTGTTGTTGATGATGATGATGTTACTTACCTCATAGATAACAATATCCAAGGTGTCAAGGGTCAGGTGACCAGTCATTGCTTGGCCAGTCAGGTCGTTGTAGATGACACAGTTCAAGTTGCCAGTATTGTTGTTAAAGTCCAACTCGACAAACAAGTCATTTGATGGAGCATTGTTGATTTGAGAATGACTAATGATAGTCCGTGTTGTCAAGTCAATAGCATAGATGTATGATTTCTAATATATATGTTGTTGGTTGGTTGGTTGTTGTTAGAGTGAGATGAATGCATACTATGTGTCGTTGATACTTACAAGAATAGGAGATACAGCTCCACCATTGGAAGAGTAAACAGAGTACATTATGTTGTTCTTGTTGTCAACTGTACATAATCTACCACCTTCCTTCTGAGGCAATGCCTCAGGGAACTGAACCAATGTGTTGACCTGTTGTCCTTTGGTTCAGGTGTATATATATATGTAAGCAACAACATCCCTACATCCATTAAGTAATAAGTAAGTACCATTTGAAGGATCCAATGTATAGATCAATTCAGTAAAGTTGAATTGACCAACCACATCTTTGGTGAGAAGTCCGTAGAGTGTCTCTGCTGCTTCTGTTGTGCTACTTGTAGACAGTAGAGCTACAAGAAGTGCCAAAATTATAATGTTATTATTCATTGATGTAGTAGTATCTGTATATATTGATTATACTTTGAAGTAACTATGATATCATTATATATATATATATATATATATATAGATACAACATGTTTGATCGGCTACAACATAGCAGCATCAGGTTACAAATCATTGACTACTACATTGAAGTTTACCAAACTTTGTTTGTTGAATAAGTTGAGTTTCAGACATTTATGGAGATCATGGTTACATGATGCTATTCATATGTTATGTTTGGTTGAGTGATCATTTTGTTGTAGCGATCGATGCAAAGATCAGATGACTCTTCGGGTAACTCAATCCGAACCCCCTTACCCTTACCCTACCCTACCCTTGCCCTCACCGTCTTGGTTTGAAAAAAGAGAAGACTTTTGACAATTCCAAGTCATTTCGCTACAAAGTAAAGAGATAAGATGAGCACCGAGCTTGTTATAGGTTGTGTTGGTAAACCATCGGCAGGAAAGGTTCGTAATCTAGGTGTGCACATATGATGATGATCTTGTTCAACACGGTGTTTGACTGTTTCACTCACTCCCTCCCTCATATACAACAGAGTTCATTCCTTAATGCAGCTACAGACTCAAATGCTAAAGTTGGTATGACATGAACAACAACACATCTGAAAGAACTGCGACAGATGATGGACCACTCTTGACTGACTCACTTGAACGATCAATCAATCAATCAATCAATCAATCAAACTCAGGCAACTACCCATTCACAACGATTGAGCCAAACTATGGAGTGACGTACTATCCTACACAGTGTCCTTGTCTAAAGTATGAAAAGACTAATCTGTGTCAGCCTCGTTATGGTCGTTGTCAGAACGGAACAAGATATATACCTGTAAAGATGTTGGACGTGGCTGGTCTGGTACCGGGTGCATCTGAGGGCAAGGGTCTAGGCAATCAATTCCTCGACGACCTCAGACATGCACATGTACTACTACATGTTGTCGACGTATCAGGCAACACCAATGAGAAGGGTGAGGAGACCACAGGCTACGACCCAATCAACGATGTACAATGGCTCAAAGATGAGATACACTCATGGATCTACAACAACCTTTGGAAGAGATGGACCAACATTGTCAGGAAGCAAAAGACTACAAGTATGTCAATGCGATCAATCACACTCGCTCACTCGCTCACTCACTCAATCGCTCAATCAATCAATCAATCATGTAGAGTCACTCGCTGAAACAATATTACATAAGAAGTTGAGTGGATATGGTACTAGACTGAGGCTTGTTCAAGAGTCGCTGGCAAAGATGGGCGCACGTGAGCCTATTGAACTGGATACATGGGATCAGGAGACTGTTCATCAGTTGGTCGACGCATTCTTGGAGGTCAGATTCCCAATGGTGTTGGTGTTGAACAAGGTGGACGTGTCAACGTCAGACGCCAACATCAACAAGATATGCATGAAGTATCCAGACATGAAGATGGTGCCAACCAGTGCTCTGGCCGAGATCTTCTTGCGCAAGATGCGCACACAGAGCTACATCGAGTATCGTGAGGGCGACGACAACTTTGCCACAAACGACACCAACACCAATCTCAAGCAATGTGACGAGAAGCTGCTGTCTCGTCTGGACAAGCTGCGAGACCTCGTCCTATTCCGTTATGGTTCAACAGGCATACAAGAAGCGATCAAGACTGCCGTGGAGCTCAAGCGCTTCCTCCCCGTGTACCCTGTCAAGAACCTCAAGTCCCTGTCTTGTGACAAAGCTGGCGGCTCTGTCCTGCGAGACTGCATGCTCGTGTCCCGTGGTACACAAGTCAGAGAGCTGGCCGGCTTCATTCATCCAGACCTCGAGAAACACTATCTATACGCCGAGGGCGTCAATGGACAGAGAGTAAGTGAAGTGGAAGAGCATTCATTCTATCATTCATTAACATTCTTGTTCCGCGACTACTATAGCTTGGAGAGACAGAGGAGATCGACGAATCAAACAACATCATCAAGTTCACAAGTGCGATGCTCGAAGGTGATCATAAAGAATAGAATGGACGTTGGATGGACTTGGATGGACAGACATCTGTTTAATAAGTTATACATATTGATTGAATGATTGATTGATTGAATGAATGGATGGTCGTGGATGATTGATTGAGAATACAGACTATATATTCCCTTCCAATCCTAACTTGATGGATAATACATAAGGCAGCCGACACGTCCTTAGATGTAGTCAACCATGGATCTTGGTGAGCTGATCACCTTCTTTGGTGTCTTGGCCCTTGACATTGGAGACTTGAACACGTGAATACTTCTCTCGGACATTGATGAGGACAAACTGCTGTTGACGGAGCCGCTGCCAATGAGCTGGGACGAAGACAAAGATGTCGATGATGACGCTGACTTCTTCTTCTTGGTGGCAGACACTGGTGTATGTACCTTGTTGGACAGTGTTGAGCTGTTCTCCTTCTTTGATGGTGTCTTGGCCTGTTGTACTTGCTGCACTTGTTGCTGCTGCTGCTTAAGGTCTTGTTGAGTCTCGAGCAACTCGAGGAATGATTGAATCTTGTGCTTGTAGGCCTTGATCTCCTCGGCTTGTTGCTGGGTCTTGCGATGCAGCTCGTTGTTCTCGGCGGACTTCTTTCCGAGCTCGTCTTGGTAGTAGGCCACCAGGGTCTGGCAGTCGAGCAACTCAGTTCTGTACTGACCAATCAGTTCGAGGTTGTTCTGCTTCTCCCTGCGCAGCTCGTAGCACAGCTCGTCGGCCTCGAGCAGCTCTTGCTCCAGCTCCTGGGTGCGCTCGTTCTTCTCGTCGAGGTTCTCGGTCAGCTGGTCGACGTCCAGCATCGAGTAGTTGTTGGTCTCCATCTGCTCGCGCAGCTTGGCCATCTCGTCGTCCTTGATGTCGACGGCGTGGTGCAGGCGCTCCACCTCGTACGTGTGCTGCTCATTCATCAACAACATCTCCTGCTTGAGTGATCTCGTGGCGGCGGCCTCAGCCTCCAAGCGCTTCTCCAGCTCCACGATCTTGTTGCGGTAGATGTCCACAGTCTCGCGCATCACCTCTATGACCTCTGGCACTCCCGAGCTCTCGTTCAATCTTGAGGGAGGTTGTGGAGTTGCTGGCCTCTGTGTTTGTGTTTGTACTTGTGTTGGCTGAGTCGTCTCAATCTTCTTTGTTGTTGCTGTTGGCACAACAGTGGCAGTGGACTTGGTCGTGGTTGTTGTTGAGGTTGTAGTGGTTGTTGGTTTGGTGGTGGGGATGATTGACTTCTTCTTAGCGATGGCGATCTTGTTTGAGGATGAGTTGAGGTTCTCGTAGTAGGAGGCGAGGGATTTGACCTCCTTGCCCTTCTGAGCATTGCCATCCTTCTTTAGAGACTCAATATCCTTAAAGAATATTGTTGTTGTATCTATGTTGTTGTTGTTTGATGTAGACTTGCGAACAGCATTCTTGATTGGTGATGGCTTCTTTGGCACCTTGTTGTTGTTGTTGACAGCTGTTGATGATTGTGTTGTTGTTGTCGCAGACTTTGAAGCAGTCATCGATGATGAAACCAATGGCTTCCTAATAATATATTATGTACAAACAATAAATTGTTAGTATTGTATGAATGAATGAGTGTCATCATGTCATCATTGTCCACATACTTTAGTTGAGTGATGTTGTTGACATTATCAACTTTAGCTAATCTCATTTTATTATTTTGGTAAAGTTATAATAGTTTATTATTATTATTATTACTTGTAATGTGTTATAAGGATGTAATTATTAACTGAGAGACAGATACAGACAGTCACATGATTATTTGGAAAGACACAATCACCCCAACAAAAACACACTGTTGCGCGCCATCTTTTTCAAACGGTCACCTGATATTTAAATTTGAATTTGAAATTTCATTTAATCCCAATAAAAGATAATATTTTGTTGTCTTTGTTTGAACAAATCAATTGATTTCCTTTCAATTAAACAATAAATTATATATTAAAATTATTATTATTATTATTATGTTTAATATTAATTTATTTATTATGATGAGACTTCCAGACAACCCTAGACCTCACAATCACACACAAGTAGATATTTTTATATAATTAATTTCTGTTTTGTGAACTACGACGTCATGATGACCTTTACAACAACAGTTAAGTTATTAACATTGTTTATGATCATTGTATTATAGACAACTTACTTAAGGGGTGATGGTTGAATAGAGAGTTAACACATCATTCGATCAATCAATCAAACAAACAAACAATGAATAGATTGATCAGTCTTTTTAAACAGTCTTTGAGACAGCTTCACTCTCAATCACAGCATCACTCAAGTCTGCTGATACATGGTTGTACAACAACATCATCGACATCATCGACAGCAGCATTATCACATTCATCATCACATGACAGCCTACGTAGATTCTTCAATTTATCACCTCCTACTCCACATTCAACAACATCCATAACAGCATCATCATTGAGTCGCAATAACAAACTCAACAACAACAACAACAACATATCATCCTCCACTACTGTACTATTTGGCTCAAACAATACACGTATTACTACAACAACAGCCAAAAGATACTTTGGAGGTATAGGAGGAGGAGGGAACAATGGTGGCAGCGGTGTTAGCGGTGGCAATCCACTCAACGTACAACTCACACAACAACAGATGGAGAAATTAGAGTCATTGATACAACAGGCAGAGTTGGCATCTCATGCCGAGCAGTATGATGAGATTGTGTCAATCACTCAACGCATCATTCAAATGGTGCCATCACACATTGAATCATACAATGTTCAGGGCCACGCCTATCTCATGATGGGCCAGCCCGACAAGGCCCTGAGCTCATTCACCAACTGTCGCACCTACGTCATGTTGTTTGCGCAAGAGTCGGACAACGACCCCAAGTTCAAGGACATCCTGCAGCACGTCCAGGTCAGCATCGCCAAGTCGCTCAGCATGCTGGGCCAGAACGATGCGGCCACCAAGCTACTCGAGTCAGTCTTTGCCATCGAGCCAAACCAACCTATACACTACTACCACTTCCTGATCGACCTGTATCTCACCAACGACAGCAACATACCCCTGGGCATCGAGACGATCAGGGCGGCCATGGAACGCCATCAGGACTGGGACCCTTTGCCACTGTGCGTCAGTCTGAGCAATGATCTAGAGAAGAGGAATGTGCAGACACCACAGCTACTCGCCGACATCTATGACATCATACTGGATGCATATCCCAATATGGAGGAGTACGATCAGAGTGAATACAGCAAAATATTGTACCAGACGTTGCTTCGACGTATAATGCTCCATGAAATATTGTCACCAGACACCTGTATACAGAGAATGCTCGACCTGATGCATATCAACCCAGAGGGTGACTTTGGCGTCCAACTCCGAACCCTCCTTCTCGACAAATTCCCTCACGGCTCCAAGGAGTTGCACGACCTCATCTCAGACATTGAATCAAATGAGACATTGTTTGACAAGTTGGTATGTTTGAGTGGCCACTCCATCACTCCCATCACTCAATCACTCACATACAATCAATCAATCAATCAAACATTGACATGATATTTAGAAAGATGATCCAATATTTACAAAGGCAAGACTTGGCAAGTTGGTGGCCACAATGGAGACAATGACAATTGATGACGCCAGAGCATACCTTGAGAACCTTGAAAAGGGGACGTCACACTTTGATATCATGAATGTTCTATTCGTATTGAACTATATAATTTTGATCAAACTGATGATTAAGCAATCAGGCGAGTTGTATCACAAGGACTTTGTGAAGTTTGTCGAATGGCTGCCTGGTGGACACTCCAACAAAATCTTGCGACAGGCACCAATGAGTGCGGATCCCATCGGTGACGCAAAGATGGTCAATCAGAGATGCGAATGGATGCTCGTCCAACTGGATGCCTACACTGCCGTCAATCAATCGTCCGCGTTGGCTGACGTACGATACATGTATGACCTGCTGAGAAAGGCGACCGCCGTGCCCTATGACCAAAAGGCTCCACCATTCCCCTTCGTGTCGGTCCACAACTCACTGGTCATCTGTCTACTCGATCAGAAGTTCAATCCATTGGCGCAGCGCTTCGATCATTGGGCACCATTTGCCAAGGTGAAATGGGACACCCTAGGGCATCAGCCATCGATTGACAATATCTTGAATACGCTCACCTCTTATTTGCGGTGGGACGATGAGTTCACTCCAGAGTCTGGTTTGAAGATGACCAAGCAGGCGATCGATGCGAACCCAGAGTACAGCATTGGTTACCTCGTTCATGCATACTTGATTACAATCACACACCGAAGAGTCAACAAAGATATCATGGACTTTGTGGACAGGGCACTCAAGTTGGATCGCTACAGGGATATGGCTGAGAGGGAGTATGGCCAGGTACTGCTGGCATGTATCATTGTCAGTCAGAACCATAACGAGCAGTCCATCGATATATTGCTGACATTGTTGGCAACCAACCCTACACACAAGGAGGCACTTCATTCACTGGCGATCGTCTATCGTGGAACAAACATGCTCGATGAAGCCGAGCAACACATCACCACCAGAGTGCTGCCCGCCTACCCCGACTCTGTTCACGCACGTATCACTTTGGCTCAATGTATTGAACTGCGCGGTGATCGAAAGAGAGCACAAGAGGTCTATCAATCAATATACGATCTCGGATTTGAGTCTCCAGCATCAACATCAGTGCATAATCGTATGATCCAGGAAGCAATCTTCAGCATAGAGATAAAGAATCTGTTGGATGATCTAAAGGAGTTTGTGAGCAATAATAGCCAGAACCCATCGATGCCAATCAAACAGGCCTACGATCTCATCACCAACATCCACATCGCGCTCAAAGAGGTCGATCTCTCAATCAAGTCTGGCGCACAAGGTACACTCGGTATACAACCGGAGGGTACCCCCAACACAACGAAACAACCCGAGTACCTGATCACACTGGACTTTGTTAACGAGTCCAATGCCATTGCATTGAAGTCATTGATGTCCGAGAACAAGTTCGCCCAAGTGAACGTCTACTATCTTGTCGTGATGGTACACACTTTCCTGGGCAAGGTCTACTCGACAGTGCCAGAGCGCTCTACGGATGCCATCCGCCACCTACGCAGCGCAATGTCTTTTGCCAGGCCGGCTCTCCAAGGCGAAGACGACTTTGACAAGATTGTCAATGAACTGAGGTCAGTCGCAGCGGGACTGATTGTGACTCTGCTACACAATCTCAAACGGTACGACGACATGATCACGTTGCCCAGCTTCCTAGCCAGTACGTGCCACAAGAACACTTCACTATTCATCATGCACAGGAAATTGCTCTCAATGTGGAACTGGCGCAGGCCGCCCATATTCCAAGAGGCGTTGGACTACCTCTACCAGGACATCTACAAGGTGTACACCACGGCTGCTGAGCGCCAGCCATTCAAGCATCCCGAGTTTGTCATTCTGACTTGGCTAAGCAGGTTCAGGGAGGCCATTGACGTCTACCAGGATGTGTTTGCTCTTGGTCAGCCGGCAAAGGAGGAGATGTTCCGACAGCAAGGCAAGGCGGAGCTTGTCATCTACTTTTTGACAATCGCTAGATTCCTGGGCATTGAAAGAGTCGAAAGGATACACAAGTTAGACACAAAGGGCGAGATTGATGCCTATTTGAAGTCGCAACAGGTGAATATTCCATTCGACAAACAGAATTTTGAAGTAATGGAGACGTGCGAACAAGCCATGGCTAGGTCCAAGCAATGGATCGATATTATTGCGCCTGTCCTTGTGGAATTGGCAAAGTCAACTGCACCACCAACAATAACTCACTACTATTTAAGCAATGTATATCGATTGATGTTCGCCATACATGGATATGCTGAGTGCTCCATCGAAGCCACTCCTCAAATGTCCGATGAGATGAAAGACCTTTTCCAAACAGTCCAACTGGAGCTACTTCAAATAGCAAAGCCTGTACAAGCTGCACAATAAATATATTCCTCGCTACATTATTGGTTAGGGTTAGGACAAGGGTAAGGGTAGGGTAAGGGTAGGGTAAGGGTAGGGTAAGGGTTTTATTAGATTGTAATGTTTAGGAGATGATTGATACGCTCAGCAGTCATTCGGATCACTTTCATGTTTCCTCTGATGAATGCTTGATATTGAACTCTCTTGAGAACTCGAATGAAGTGAGTTGGATGTTTGATCATCACTTTGCAATATGATGAATGTTCATCACAGAAGAGATAGTTGAGTACCTGGTGATGATTAAGTCCTGCCGCCACAATCATTGAGTATACAGAGGGGACGATTAGATATCTTTTCTTCTCCATTATGTTGTTGTTGTTGAATCGTTGGTCGATATATTGTATCATGTCCAAACGCCCATTCTCACATGCAACGTCCATCAATTTAACCATGGTAGACTGTGAACGATTCTCGGGTATCGCATCATACTCCAACAGAATGGCCAGGACATCTGGACTCTTGAGCCAATTTGGATCATCTCTGATGTATGGGAATATATCCAACATCCTACCTCTTTCATCATTGGCATAGTCTAGTACGTACTGGATGGCCTCAACATCGTTCTTGGATTCGAATATTCTGATTACTGCACACACGCCTTTGGCAGATAGTTCATGCTCCAGTTCTTGGTCCACCATCTCGAATGTTTGGAATGATTGCTGAGCGGCATACTTCAACAACTCCACGTTATCTTTGTAGTTGTTCTCTTGGCGATTGGCAAGCCAACCTTTGACAGCAGCACGAACAAACTCTTGAGTGGTCTGACTGTTCTTGACACCAAGCGATCCAATGATAAGCTTCAGGCGATCATAGCTGACAGGCAACCTATATGTTCCAAACTGTTGAACGATCACTTGAGCAACATCAGGATGTATTCTTGACCAATTGTTGATAGATTCTTTGGTGTCATCGTTGCTGTATCGATCACCATCGCTGTTCTTGTCGTAATTATCAAACTTTCCATCTTTGTTCAAGTACTGGATTGGGAAACAATGATGATAGTGCTTGTCTATGATGATTGTTGCAATGTCCACATTACCAACGGTGGCAGCGGCACCAAGTGCATAATGATAGTTGTTCTGGAACACACCTGTCTTGTTGGCCATCATCATGTCGATCACATCCTTCTTGCCAGTGAGTATCGCGCTTGCCAACACGTAATCGAATGTGCATCTCAACTCTGGGTGCGCCATGACCTTCTCCAACAAGTCAACTGACAGTATCGATTGATGGACCTCCCGTATACAAAACTCATCATCCTCTCTATCTTCTTCGCTCCTCTCTACGTATGGTAGTCCAAGGATGTAGCATGCCAACTCCAAATGACCATCTCTCAATGGATCATCGGCAGTTTTGTAAAGACCCATCTTGTCGATTTCCTCAACGATATGCTTGGCCGTGAACTCGTAGATCCTCTTCGCCGTTTGTAATTGCCCTCTCTCCACAACGTCGTAGTATCCATTAAGTACATCCTCAGTCCTGGTCCTTAGGTTGTCAAGTACCCAGTCGAGTAACTTCAAGTTGTGATCGCCACAATAACCGAGTAGACCATCTGAATACCGTCCTTCGATATCGATGAGATATTCGATCAACTGAGTGTTGTTGTGCAAGACGGCTTTCTGGAGTACTATACTCAGCTGGTGATGATTCAAGAGACCATGGTCTCTGAATATCTTGGTCAACTCCAATGCATTAGGATCCTTCATATCTACATATTGAGGACAAGATCGTATAGAGTGGCCAATTAGTTGGATGGAGCTGAGAAGCTTGAGGAGGAATGCAGGATTCGATATCAAAGTTAGAAGGTTGTCCGCCACGAGCGGGATCTTTTGTCGACATGTGATTGACCTGAGTGTGTCAAATGATTGGTCCCAACTAGCAGGATGTGAGTGTTGTGCTGTACTGATGAGGGTACTGAGCAGGGATCGAGTGTTGTCCTTGTAATCAATCATTGTCATGTTGGTGTTGTTGAGGAGGACATTGAGGATTGATGATTGTGCGTGTGTGATTGCACTCATAAGTAATCGAGTGTTGAATGGATATATGCTGGAGATTGAGTTGAACGACTTGATGAACCATTCAGTTGCGCCAAACTTTATGTACTCTTTCAAAGTATCAATCTCCAGCAGTGCTCTACCACTGATGCGCCATTGATCTTTGATACCCACCGTCTTGGAGATTTCACTAATCATTCCCATGATGATCATGCCCAGTCGTCTGTCTCTGAACACCATGTGGAATGCCAATGTCATCCGTGATGATGATGGTGTCGTGACCTCCATCTTGTTGAACTCCTCCTCTGATTGTGAATGATCATCTGGTTGCTTTCTGTTTGATTGATTGATTGAGTGAGTGGGTGAGTGATTGTGATCAATCGATCAAACGACCATATTCCAATAACATACCTCTTCTTGTTTGAATTTATCTCGTTGATGATTGAGGTGCACAGATGAATGACTCTTGTGAATCCATTGATATATCCATGGTTGAGTGCTGTGTTCACAGTGCGTAATCGATGTGATGGTGTCATTCTGTTGGCACTGAATGGTGATGCAGTCCATGTCACAAGTAGGTACTCCAACATGTTGAATGAGTTATGTTTGGCTGCTTCCTCGATATGCTCAAGACATATCTCCACCTCCTTCTTCTCCATTAACAATCGTAGTATTTGTGGTTTGTCCCTGTGCATCGCCCGTATGACAAACTCCTTAAGATGTTGACTTGTATGGTTGGTTGATTTGTAGTCAAGCAGGTATTCAAACACGGCAAGGTTGGGGTTGGACACCGATGATGTGATGCACTTTGTAATACTCAGAGGATAGTGGGTAATGATTGCTTTGGCTGTCTCCAGTGAGCATGTCTCGATTCCCTTAAGGATGTCTTGAACGATGTTGAGACCTTGATTGACGCCCTTTGCCTTTGCGAGGTAAATAATGCTATCATTGCATCCTTGTTTGATCGCTTGTAACAAACAGCCTGCATTGTATCTTGGTGTTTCCAATGACCTCTTAACGAGCTTCATCAATGAGAGGGACACACCAGCAGCCAAATCAAGGATACGAGAGGATTCCTCTTCATCGTTTGACTCCATCTGGACCATCTTGTTGGCAATAAGCTTATCCACCACCTGCTCAGTCAGACAGCTATCTGGTTTGCCGATCGACTCAATGATGCGAGCTAGTTCCTCGTGTCTCAGTTTGTAGAACAGATCACTGCTCAAAGAAGCAATGAGCATGCCCATCTCCAGTGACATGTACTTGCACCAAAAGCTAATGTCACTGTCAAGCTTGAATTCATTGCGACGGCAATGATCAATCACCGCATTGGCAGTCGGAAGATCATTGTTGCGAATGGCCCAGCTGAACCTGTGCTGTGTTGAATCATAGTCTGACATCTTTGCCTCGGGCTGATATTCTGATTGATGGGCTAAATTGACTCGAGGATGTTTCGCCAGGCGATTGATGAGTTGATCAGAGATCAGTCGCCAATTGATACCAAGGACTGAGATCTCTTGTATTGGGATATTGGTCAACTCGTCCAAGATGACATTGGCCACATTGAGATGTCCGTTGAGAAGCGCAGTACTGAGCAATTCATTATTAATATTGACTTCGTCGAGGTGATGTTGTGCCAAGTATCGCAGGATGTTTGCATGGCCATTCTCGGCAGCAAGCTTGGCTGGGTTTCCATATGACCAGAACTTCTTTGGCACCGGCATATGTGCCATGATTGTTTGGAGTGACTCGAGGTGACCCAACTCGCAGCAAGACACGAGCATTTTGGAAGTGCCTCCAACCACATTGCGTAATGACTCGTGCTCAATGATGTAGCGGACACTCTCCACAATGTTGTGGTTAACTGAATATCTCAAAGCCTGCTTCCACACCTGTATGTACTTGTGATCGATGTTGTACTCCTCGTGAATGACACGGAGCACGTTGACACTGATGCCGGGTCGGGTCATATCTGCTTCTACCTTTCCGACGTCGTACTGGGGATCAAACTCCTCGATGTCCACTGAGGATGTATATTGAAGGATCAGACGGACAAACTGTTCATCCCCTTTGTCCATAGCCTCGAGCAAAGCCAACTCAGAGATATTAGGTAGTGTGCGATGTCCAGTCATCTGAATGAATGCCTCGAGCATTGGGATACTGCCTGTTCTGATGATTAGACCAAAGATATATGGATGATGATTTTGGTCCTCATCAACTGGACTCAATGACATGTTGGTGTTGTTGATGAGATGTTTGAATGCAACTTCATTATTGTATTGGATAGAGGACAACAACAATACGTCGTTGACTGGATAGTTCATTGATACTCTGTTGTAATGCTCTATAAAGTATTGAGTTGCGTTGTGTTTTAACATCTGGATGAGATCGCCATTGTTGAGCAACACTCTGCCTTTGATCGCTGATCTCTGAGTAGCTAAATGTATCAAACTAACATGATTGAGTATCTTTGTACATAGTTTAGAGTCAATCAATACAGAATGTATTATGATTGACTTGTTATTGTTGTTGTTATTTGTTGACATCATTGTGGATGATTGATTGAAATGTATCAAAACGATTCTGTGTAAGGGTTATAGGGTTAAGGCGAGGGCAAGGGCAAGGGCAAGGGCAAGGGTAGGGTTCTATTTATTTGATGGATATTCTTGAATTGGATAGGAGTTGATTGATTCGTTTAGCAGTCATTCGGATCACTTTCATGTTTCCTTTGGTGAATGCTTCGTGTTGGACTCTCTTGAGAACTCGAATGAAGTGAGTGGGATGTTTGATCATCACTTGGCTGTATGATGATTGTTCATCGCAGAAGAGATAGTTGAGAACATGGTGATGATTACCTCTAGCTGCTAGAACCATTGAGAAGAATGATGGAACAAACAGATAGTTACGCTTTGTAAAGTCGTTGTTGTTGTTGTATCTTTGTTCAATACATCTAATCATGTCCATGTTTCCTGTGGCACAGGCCGTGTCAATCAAATTGAGCACGCTATTGTGTGATTCTGGCTCAGGAAATGCGCCACAGTCAAACAGCAGGGCGAATACCTCTGGATCTTGGTTGATGATCTCCTCTAAACCATATTTGAGGGAAGAGAAACGATCTGATATCTCTGATCTTGAGGCTTGTGCAAGGTCTACAATGTACCTGATGGTCTCAACATTGGTTTTGCTCCCCAATACTTTGATGATCGAAAAGGCTTCATAAGGAGTCAATCTAATGTTGCCGAGTAGTTCATGAACCAACTTGAATGTTTGAAATGATTGATTGGCGGCACACTCCAACAGCGTCATGTTATTAAGGCTATCGCGATTTGGAAGCCACAATAGGACAGCTGCACGAACAAACTGTTGATTGGTATGAGACTTAATGATGTTGCAGAGTTGGCTTGAGTAGTCAATTCCAATCTTTTGAACGATTACATGAGCGACATCTGGATGAATATTTGACCAATCATCAATGAAACCTTCATTGTTATCATCATCATTGTCACTATCACTATCTTCTCTACTCTTATCAAGTAGTCCATCATTGCTCAAGTACTTGATTGGTAAACAATGATGATTGTGCTTGTCCATGATCATTGTGGCACTGACCACATCACCAACAGTGGCTGCGGCACCAAGTGCATATTGATAGTTGTTCTTGAACACACCAGTCCTGTTGTTCTCCATCATGTTGATCACATCCTTCTTGCCAGTGAGTATCGCGTTGGCCAACACATAATCGAAAGTGCACTCCAACTCTGTGTGTGACATGACCTTCTCCAACAAGCCAACTGACAGTATCGATTGATGGATCTCTCGAACGCATATCTCTCCTTCGCCCTTCTCGACATATGATAGGTCAAGGATGAAGAGTGCCAACTCCAAATGACCATCTCTCAATGGATGTTCGATAGATTTGAACAGGCACAGATCAAATTCATTGTCATGGTGCACGGATATAAACTCGTAGATTCTCCTCACCGTGTGTAGCTGTCCTCTCTCCACTGCATTGTTGAAAGCTTGATAGACTGTTTGAAGCATATCCACGCTCCTGATTTCTGGTCGGTCAAGTATCCAGTCGAGGAGCTTGATGTTTTCGTCGACACAATACATTAGAGGGACTCACCGTTTGATCGGTGACATCGATGAGGTAGTTGATCAACTGTGTATGATTGCTCAAGACGGATTGCCTGAGGATGTAGTTCAACTGATCCATCGAGAGGAGTCCATATTCTCTGTACACCTTGATCAGCTCATATGCATTGGGATGCTTCTTGGCAACATATTCACTGCATATATATGAATGGTCCGTGTTACTTTGATCAACTCCATCCATGAGGTCCAGTAGCTTGCGTAGGAATCCAGGATGCCAGACATCATTCAGAAGTCTGCAATTCTTATACATCTTGATCCTGGGTTGATTGGTTATTGACTTTAGTGCATCCCATGAATGGTCCCAGCCATCAGGATATGAGTGTTGAGATTCCTTGATAAGGTTGGGTAACAAAGTAGATAAAATATTGCTGCCACTATCATTAATGTGCATGTTGGTGTTGTTGAATAGTACATCGACTATTTTTGATCGTGCATAGGTGATGGCAGTCTCAAGCAAATGATTGTTGAATGGATATAAGTTGGAGACTGCGCTGTAGGCCTTGATGAACCATTCAGTTGCGCCATACTTGATGTATTCATCCAATGTATCAATCTCCAGTAGTGCTCTACCACTGATGCTCTTGACATCCGACGTCCTGGAGATATCACCAATCATTTTCATGATGATGCGGCCCAATCGTCTGTCTCTGAACACCATGTGGAATGCCAATGTCATCCTTGATGATGATGATGGTGCCTCCTCCCTTTTGTTTGGCTCCCCTGGTTGTGACTCATCCTCTGGATGTTTCCTGTGTGATTGATAGATTGGGTCAGTGATTGTTTGATTGATTGTTTGTTTGTTTGTTTGATTTGTCATCACTTACCTCTTCTTGTTCAAAGTGATGTCTTTGATGATTGAACTGCACAATCGAATGATATGTATATTTCCAAATTTATATCCATTGTTGATTGCTTCCTTGAAAGTGCGTAGTCGATTTGCAATGGTGATCATGTTGGCTGTGTTGGTAACAATGAGATACTCTAATACTCTCACTGAATTGTACGCTGCCGCCATCAAAATATCACTGAGGTGTATCTCCCATTTCATATGTTTCACCAGCAACTGTAGGACTCTGGGTTTGTCCAAACGAATTGCAGAAATAGCAGTGAGTCCAAGATTGTCACTCTCAAACTCTGTTGATCGGTTGTTAAACATGTACTCAAACACTGCGTCGTTTGAGTTGGCAATCGCAGCCTCCATACCAACCCGAAAACGCTTAGCATTTACAGGCAGATTGGTGTATACTGCCTTTACATATTCGAGTGGGCCAGTCTCCATAGATTGGGCCTGTCGACCAATCGTGTCAGAACCTTGATAAATATTTTTGGTGAGAAAGATGATGTTCTCCAGACATCCTCGCTTGATCGCCCGCGACAAGCAGCCATCAGGGTATTCGGTCAAGGTAGGATGAAAAGTGTCCACAACCAGTGTGAGCAAAGAGTGTGATACTCCAGCGGCCATCTCTAGGCACTGAGAGTTTATCTCTTCCGTTGAAGTGTTGATCATGTTGTGGATGATGAACTGTGTCACCATCTCTTCGGTAACTTGACTATCTGATTGACCAATGGACTCGATGAGGCAAGTGAGCTGGTTTCGAGTTAGAAGCAACGGACCCTTGTTCGAGTTTGCAATGAGCAAGCCCATCTCTTTTGACATAAACCTGCACCATGCGTCAATGTCAATGTCAAGCTCCAATTGATTGATGCTACAATGATCGAGCACCATCTTGGCAATGTGTAGATCATCGTTGCGAATGGCCAAGTGTAACTTGCTATGGAGTGATCGATTCTTTGGTAATGGGAGATTGACAGTGTCCTTGTTCTTGTTGGAAAGATGATGGGAAATAAAAGTGACTTTGGGATGTTTGGCAAGACGTGCGAGCAACCCATCATCTGTTGACAATCTACTGTTGATATCGTGTACAAGTACTTCTTGGGCTGGGATATCGGTCAACTCGTCCAAAATAACATTGACCACATTGAGATGTCCGCTGACCAGTGCAGTGTGTAGCGTCCTTTGGGTAAGCATAATCTTATCGGTGTGATGCTGTACAAGATATCTGAGGAATTGAGCATGTCCGTTCTCCACCACATAATGGACAAACTGATAGGCACTCTCCTTCCAAAACCACTCTGTCTCGGGGTGTGTGATTGCTGCCTCGCGGCAAACTTCCATATCGATTCCGAGCCTGCGGCTCTTCATCTCCATTCCGACTCTTTAATTTTATATATTTATTTTACTATTAATTAATAATAGTTAATTAGTTAATTAAGTTAAGAGATTTTTAAGACTTTAAAAAAATAATATTCCAAAAGAAATACAATCAAAAATCTCTTAACTTAATTAACTCTCTAACTCTCAAGATTTTCCAATCGCAATTCAAATCATCTTCAAGGCGCAAGTGTTCACAATCGTAGAAACAAATACTGGCAGTAGAGTGATAGTTTCATCGTCAGAGTTGTGGTGAGTTCATCGTCAATCAGATGGTTGGAAATAAACGAAAGTAATATAAGAATTATTTTGTTTGGTATAGTTAGAAAGAATGGCAAGAACAAACAACGAAAATGAAACTCCAAAGGTCAAGATGACATTCAAAGAGTATTATCAATCAAATCCAGAGTTTAGAGAGCGCCACAAGGCCTATCTAAGAGAGAAGGTTCAATGCGAGTGTGGCTTTGAGTTATGCCGAAACAATATTAATACCCATAGGAAGGGATATATCCACAAACAATTGATGGCTAAAATAAACGATTAACATATAAATTAATTTCTTGAGTTAATTTATAAATGACTCGATCAATCAAACACGTTAACTTTGGAGAGACCAAATTTACTCACAAGGGAATTTTTACTGATGATGATGTAGAGAGCACTACCAAGGAATACATTAATGCTCTCATTAAGCTTGATTTAAAAGCATCGGTAACCATCAAGAAGTCAACTGTTGAACAATTGGATGAAGTCCAGAAATACATAAAGGGTGAACTTCAGATCTATAATAAATTTTGCGTAAATGTCAAAATTCCCCTTGACAACTTCCAAATGGCAAAGAAACGAACAGGTAGATCAAAGAAGACAAAGACATAATTGAAAGTAATATAAATATATTTTTCTAAATATAATTATAGAATGACAAGAACACACTCGCAAGGTACTAGAAGACTGAACAGGATCGCCAACTTTGATCAAATCAATTACAATGGCAGATACACAAGAGCAGATGTTCTCTCAGAGAATATCACAACAATACAGCAACAATATGTTCAGACATCGTGGTGTCAATGCAGAGATAGAGGTTGTTCTCAAATACGCAGACGGTCAAGAGCGATCAGGCACATTCACAAAAGTAGGTCAACCGATCAATCTGTATGATGGATCAAAGGTAACTGCGCCAGGTGAGTCTGACATAATTGAAGACCCTGCAATATTCAACCAGTTCTCCATATTCATTCACAGTCTAAACCCACGAGGCGGTTGCACCGACAATCGCAACCACTGCCTCTACGATTGCATCAAGGAGGTATATCCAAAGGAACTGATCGATCATTTCGGTAAGCCATATCGTCTCAAGAAGTTTCTCGGCCTGGATGACTATGATCCCGTCCACTACAGGTTGATCCCACGTCTCGAGGACAAGCTTGGAATACGCATTCAAGTCAATGGTGAGTATTCATACGACTCAACCGCGACACATGTGAGATCGATCAATCTCAAACTGACCAACGGCCATTACTCTCTAATCAAAGCATCGCGCTTGCCATGTCGTATTATTTACAAGGGCGAGCACAACAAAGACGTTTACATCAAACCAGTCTCATTCAAACTCAAGGGCGACATGGCAGAGCTCTGGGATGGAGTCGATCAAATCATGATGCCACTATCACAGTTCTACGACGAGGACAGAAATAATTATCGATCAAAGACTCAATTCATCAGGAGCCCTCCCCACCAGACACTGCAACAGACCCTCGATCAATTCGTAAGTGATGCAGATGCTCTCAAGGCACATACCAACGGCGCCATCGACATGTATTTCACAGGACACAATATTAACAACGCAGCCCTCGACCTATTCTACAAATACAATCAAACAGTTGAAGCAGATCATCTCGAGCTCGATGAAGCGCAATGGATCGCCAAGGCGTCGAGCAAAGCATTTCAATACTCAGAACCATACGAAGGACCGTTGTACAAGTATGACGTTTCGGCGATGTATGCAGCAATCATGAAGAGCAGCACCTTCGCCGTGCCCACCAAGAAAGGCAAGTTCCAACGACTCACTGATGCCGAGCTTGTGAAATGCATCCCATTTGGTATTTATAGGGCGACCATCAATGGCTCTCATCGAGCGTTCCAACTCAACTATCACAACTACTACACTCACTACAACCTCACTTTCGCGCAGGAGCTAGGACTGACATTCAATTTGATCGATGACAGCGAGAACAACGCTCTCCTCTATCCCACTGGCAGGGTCACCGGTTCGATCATGTTTGGCGAATATATCAATCAGGTCCTTGGATGGAAAGCCGCATGCGAACCCAAATCTAGATTAGAAGGGCTCTGCAAGCAGCTTTATCAACGTCTCTGGGGAGCACTGGCAAAGAAGACAACGCGCAAGAAGCACGTCGTGGTCAACACCGAGCCAACAGTGATGGAGACCAAGAATGGTAAGATGACACACCGATCGTTCGAATGCAATGTTCGCGATTGCGACACGATCTTGAGTGTCACAGCAGCGAGCAATGGTAATGTCAATATCAAGCTTGGCTCCAGCGACAAGATGTACGTCACGCCATTCGCTCGCATCATGCCATTCATCATCTCTCGTGGTCGCAAGATGATTGGAACGATAATAAAGGACGACATTGACAACATCAAACGTGTGCACACTGATGGATTCGTCTCGACCAAGCCCTGGACCGAGAAGACAAGCAAGCAATCACTTGATTATCCCAAGATTGGCGAGGAGTGCGGTGATCTCAAATATGAGGGCTTCTGTCCCGATGCCATTGTCACTAACATGCGCAAGACTGTTGGAGAGTTTAAATACAATAGTTGTTGGTAGACACCTGCTCTTTAGTAGAATATATATATCGCGAGTTGTTGAGGGCACTTGAATGTCGGGAGTATACTCATCCCAGGTGGGGGTAGTACCATTCTCGAATATCCATCAATGAGACGCCATGTTTAGCATAGCGCTTTTGGACCTTTACTGACATAGAGAGCAGTTCTTTGAGTTTGTTCGCGGTACTGACAGCCTGTATCTCTGCTGGTGTTCGATTGTCCAAACGGATCATTCCTCTGTGAGCATTCACTGTCAGTGCGATTGGGTTCTTCTTCTCCTTGTTGCAGAGACTCTCCAACTCAGTGTCAGCTTGTTTACATTCCTTGGCCAGTTTGACGATTGCATCCATGTACTTCGTTCGCGCTCTACCAAGAATCGTCTCTTTCGAGGAGAAGACTTTCCTTGGTACTTTGTCTTGTGAACTCATTGATGTGTATTTGTTGGTGTTATAATTCAGTGGAAGGATGAATGAAGTTTGGGGTGTGACAAAGGAATTTAATTCACCGGTCAATCTCATTTAATTTTATTAATTTGAATCTCCAAGCACACACTAAAGATCATTGAACTTGCACACCAGTAGTTCATCTGTCACTCTTCATTCACCATCAAGAGAATGGCTCATCAACACCCTGCCCCAGAGTTACTGACTCATTGTATATCATTCGATATTGGTTGTCCTCGTCTGGATGAGTTCACCGGCTATATGTCCCCACCTGGACAAGGAACTCCAGCAAACAGATTGCCACCAAACCATCCTGACAAGTTCAACACTGCTGGTCATAGGAACGCTCGTGCCTGGTACTTTATTCAACGAATACGACCCCAATTGACAGCAATGGGATATGCACGAATGCAGAAGTCAGTCTATTTTAGACAATGTACTAGGATTCAATGTATTGCCGATGCGTTGGCACTCCGAGACCATGAGAACACAAGGTGGATCCCCTACTGCGCCAGAGAGGTACATGTACTCAGGTTGGAGACAACGAACTCCATCTATCCCGAGTTGACAGTAGATCAGGCATTGGCACTACAAGAGGAGGAACAGGCACAAATGCAAATAGACGAAGATGATGACGACTCCGACGATAATGATGATGATGAGGACACATCAGACAGTGACAGTGATTAAAGATTACCAGGGTAATACTAGGAATAATCCCACTTGCTTTATAATCTCTACTTCCATCAATATGGACGTACAGACTACAATAGACAGGAGTGGCAAAACCAACAAGTCTTACATGCAACAGTACTACGAGGAGTTCAAGGAGGAGATCAAGGCCTACAACACAGAGAGGATACCATGCGCGTACTGTGGCAAGTTGATCTCGCGGCATATGATGAGGCAACACAAGAGGGGGATGCACTACGACATTGGTTGATTTATTGATTGATTGATTGATTGATTGATTGATTGATTGATTGATTGATTGATTGATTGATAACACTACTTGGCTGGAGACAGCGGAATGGACAACTACTTCTTGCCTTTGCCCTTGGATGCTGGTGGAGAGGCAGGAGGCTCTTGGTGCTTGGTCTTGGTAACCTTGGCAGGCTCCTCCTCAACGACCTTGGCCTTGGCTGGCTTGGAAGGTTTGGCTGGAGGCTCCTCCTCAACTACTTTGGCCTTGGCTGGTTTGGCTGGAAGCTCCTCAACGACCCTACCCATCTTGATGGGCTTGGCGGGTGGCTCGTCCTCGACATCGACAGGCTTGGCCCTGACAATCTTGGCAATATTGGAGGGTCCACCCTTGTCATCCTCATCGACCATGACTTTGGCAATCTTGGATCTTCGTTGTTGACGATTGGCCATCTCTTTTGCCATCTCCTTTGCAATCTCCCCTGCCATCTCCAAGCTAGTTAGATGTCTGTCCAGAGCTTCCTTCTTAGCAGCCTTGTAGCAAGCCTTGTGGAAACGAAAGTCCTCACCAGGATACTCAGTCTTCTTCCTTGGGTTTTGACCAAAGTCCTCATTGCAACCGGAGCACTAATGATATGTTAGTAATATTTAGTAAGAATCGTCGGTTTGATACATACCACGCCAGGTACCTTCTTCATGCCAACTGAGTCAAAGAAGGCGTTGTTGATCACAACCTCACTCTCCGCCCTGTTCCTCTCCATCTTGGCCGTTTCGATCCTGGCCCTCACAAGGGTTGGAGGGACATAGACTTCCAAGTCAACAACATCGGCACCATCTGCATCTGCCTCAACTATGGGAATGATAGGTTAGAGACATCCACAACATTGATAGCATCATGGACAACACTTACAATAGCCGTCAGCGGGAACCAGCTTGGAGAACTTTGCGAGCCAGCGGTTCAGGAGACTTAAGTAGAAGGCCTTGTTGGAATTGGAGTCAGCAACAAAGAGGGAGTCAGGTTTGGTGATTTCATCACAACAGTGCTGCACTGAATTGATGAAGCGAGAGATGGTCTCTCCATTGGGAAAAGAAGTAGAAGACATTATGTTGATTATTGAGAAGATGATTGTTGTGATGTTGATTGTGATCAAAATGATCACCTTTTATAGTGATCGTTTGTCATGCTGTTTGTTCTGTGTCTGTGATATCGCATTTTCTTCTGTCATAATCATTTATGTTATAAAGACAATCGATGAGTTTAGGTTTCCATCTATCATATTTATGGAGTTATTTGTAAATAATGTTTCTGTCGACTGACTTGAAAAGGAGGTGTTCAACATATGTCGACAATGCTCACACATGAGACAAAACGAAGAGACAAAATACAAGATCACATTTTAATCATTCACTGAACGTGTCGATGACCAATCTTCAAAGTGGTAGTTGTGCGAACGATTAATCAACAGCATCACTGTTCGATCATGTATTGATTATGTTGTTGATGGATGTGGTGTTCTATCATTCACCAAAGTGGTAGTTGTTCAACCGAAGTAATTATAACAACAACATCCTATCCGTCCTAGCACAAATGGAGGTAATTGGTGACGTAATCTGATTGTCACCACGGTAAGTGCTGAGCGAGAAGAGAGTAATGGAAGATCAAAGTGGTGGTTGTGAGAACCATCTATGTCCAGCATCACTGTTGATCATACCCCGATTGTGTTGTTGACGGATGCAGTGTTCTATCAATCATCAAAGTCATAGTTGTGCAAACGATTAATCAACAACACCACTGTTTGATCATATACATATTACGTTGTTGATGGGTGAACTGTTCAATCAAAAGTGGTAAAGGTGTGGCCAACACATTTATATGATATTATCCAAGAACAATCTCAACTACAACAATAATCTCAATTCTTTAAAACTATGATAGATAACGACCCAGTAATAGATTACTCGAAAAGGACACCCATCGCCAGAAGCAGGAGGTACAAACACGGAGAATTATTCTCAACACTAGAGCAAACATACCAGGAGGAAATCTTTCAATTAAGGTTGAAACTTCACCACAATAATATACCAGCCCCACCCCTTGTCAACTACAACCGTCCATCAATGGCACCTTTGGATGACCTCCTTCTCAAGGGCGGAAAACTCAACAACGAGGTCACAAGCGTTGCAGAACTCCAGATGAAATGCGGGGCTCTGAAGGAGATGTTGATGGAGCACATTATTGGCATGCAAGAGCTAAAAAATCACAAGGCGTCGCTCACAACATACCGTCGTTCTCCGTCAACAATCATCAAAAATCTTGAGAGCCTGGATACTGGCGCACAACAATTATATAAGACAATCCAGGAGCAATCCTATAATCTTCTTGTAAAGTTCGCTAAGTCAATCGCGACCGAGCAATGGACCAAAGAAGATGCTTACAAAAAGCAACAGGTAGAGTACGATAAGTTGATCGTGCAAGAGGAAAATAACAAGAAGCAGGCAGAAAAGATAAATGAGAAGAAGAGAGCTTTAGGTGGGATGGACACAACCCAGTAATCATTCATCACAGTAGTTAATAAACTATCCTRATGATCATAAATAWCCAAACTTCTTGTATTTCTCCTTCATCTCTCTCGCCTTCCCTTCCTCCTTCCTCACATCACTGTATCCACTCGCCTCCTTGAATGGAACACCTCGATAWCGATTCAACAAGAACTTCATGGCGTGGAAGCCGCAGTTGTCGCTATTGGTTGCTTGATCGATCACTCTATTAACTTTGAACTTTAAATATACATCTGGGTCGATCTCTCCAACCAACTGCTTCATCCTCTTCATAAAATCGGAGCTCGGATCATCACCAAACGAGTCGTAGTACTCGATCGCCTTGTCACCCTTTGCATCAATGTTACATGCGACCCAGTGACTGCCAGGCTGATGGCTGTTGTCCAAGTTCATAATAAATGACATTCGCTGCTTTGGTTTCAGCTCATCCAATTGATCAGACGCGATCACTCCTTCAAACCCATACTTGGTGTACGGCATCATCAACTTCTCAATCTCGTAATCATACAGTCCACCATCCTCAACCTTACCGCTGCCCTTTCTCATATCGTTGGCTTCATTAACAATAGCATCRAACAACATGACCTTGTTCTTCTCATACTTGAGCTCCTTCTTTAATAGTGTACCAAACTGTTTCGATCCAATGTCACCAGCCCAGTACTGTTTGATAAGATCCAACACTTCAGGTGCGACTGATGCTGATACTTGTTGCATTGATTTCATGTCCTGTATTCGCTTCGCCTGTATCGCATCATCTTTTAATTGTCTCTGCAGATCCCGTCTCTCATCTTGGCTGATTGTTGCTGTCCTCAACTCCTTGCCCAGCTGATAGTAGAGTGTTGTTGGGTTGGTCAAGGTCGCGTCTCCATCCATGTATCTCTGTATGATTGGTTCCACCTTTGGAGTCAGCTCCTTGGGTACGTCCTTGATTGCCTTGATACTGGATGCTGGGATGGATAATCTCTTGTTAGTTGTTGTCGTTGTTGTGGTAGTAGTTGAGGTTTGTGGAGGAGTGCTGTATGGTGATGTTGCCTCTGGCTCTGTCTTTACCTTTGGAACATCACGAAGTGTTACTTCGGGAGCTAACACCGGCGATGGTCTCGCTGGTGGAACAGCCTTGGGTAACGTGCTGGGCAATGGCTTCTTGAGTAGTGAAGGCTTGGGTTGTTTCTGTTTCGGCGCCGCAGCCGCTGCCATGACCTCTAGTGCTTTCATGTTCTCAACAGTCTTTTGTTTCTCTCTCTCTGCTCTCTCCAACTCGCGCTCCAATCGTTGTTCACTAACAGCCTCATCCAGCATTCTCTTGACATCAACATTATCTAGTTGGCGTCCTATGAGTTCAATCTGTTCATCGATATATTCTAGCTTGGCTGTGTCAGGTGACTCTTGTTTGTTGATTGTCTTCCTCTCCGCTAGTAGCTTGTCGAGTTTGGCCATCATGTTATTCTGATCGCGTTCACGTTGAGCTGCTTGTCTTGCCATTTCCAACTCATGCCTCTTCTGCTCTACAGCCGCTTCGATTTCGAGCTTCTCAATATCTTGTTGGAATCGCTTGTTTAGTGATTGCTTGATGTCGAGGAGGTTGGCATGAGTCTGCTCGAGCAATCCATGAGTTGCGTTCTGTCTCTCGAAGAGTCTGTCAAAGCTGCCGGGTTGTTCATAATCGCTCTCTTCTTCATCATCTGATTGAGGTGGTGTCACATCCTGGAACACATGGACAACGCGGTCACCTTCATTGATACCATGCTCACCAATCTCGTGCGCTGCTGCTGGTATTGCTGCATCGAGTAATAGTTGTTCTGGTGCTGGCAGTGCTGACGCTGGTCGCTCATGTTCCTTGACGATCGCATCGACCTTGGCCCTGGTCTGTTGTTCCAAGTCTCTCGCATTCTTGATCAGCGCTTCTCTAAAGTTGGCGTCCTGTATTGATCTAATGTATGCTCCTTCTGTTGGTGTCATGTGTGATGAAGTTGATGGTGTCAGTATGGATTTGGCATTGGATGCCTTTGCAATCAGCTTCTTGATCAACTTCAAGTCTGACTTGCGAGACTTGATGTAAACTCTCCCCTTCTTACTTATGATATATCGGCCATTCTTGTCGCGTCGCAATCGCGCTGGTCTAATCTTCTTTATCTTTACTCTGAGCTTCTTGCCCTTGGTGCTCTCGCTGATCTCTAAATGGACGTCATGTCTAACCATTATACATATATATGATCGTTAGAATTTAGTCAGTAGTCTGTGTTTGAGTATGTCTGATCGCAGAGGTGGACGTACGATTTGTTGTGCGATTGGAGCAACTGGGACAGCAGTTTGAACGACGAGTGGCTCTGCCTCCTTGGCTGGCTTCTTTTGAGTGGTTTCCCAGTTGTTTATCTTCTCCATCAACTCATCAAGTTTCTTGTCCATCAGATCTGTCTTGTTGACACGAGGTTTGGTTGCTCGTACTGGTTTGGGCTTCACTGATTCGACAATTGTCTTTGGTTGTTCAACTGTAGCTGGTGGTTGTTGATCACCATCACCATTATCTCCATCATCATCAGAGTCATACAACACATAAGCACTCTCTTTCAATGCTTTCTGTTCTTCTCTCCACTTTGCCAAGTTGGCTGCTGATCCTGCGTAACCTCTCTTTATTTGTGGCATTGTTATTATATAATTGTAATAATATTAAATCAAATGAGTCTGATCACCCACAAGAGGATCTTTTATGTCAATTCGCTGAACAGATTGTCAGGCACGATCTCTAATTTTAGATACAACATAGAGTGTTATGAACATGATGATTTTGATCGTGTTGCTGTGTTACAAGCTTGCATTCCCAAGTCATTCTACACAGTCCCAAGGAATAGAAACACATTCACACTTAGAGAGAATGATCAAGAGGTTGTAATAACAATACCTGTTGGGAACTATTCAAGGTTATCACTTCAAGACACAATACAGACACAGTTAATACAACAATCACCCAATCAATTAACATATTCAATCACATGGCCAACATCTAAACAACCAAACACAGGTAAATATACGTTCATTTGTTCAAGCGATAAGATTCAGGTAGCATTAATATTCAATGATGCTGACCTGTTCCATCATCTAGGTTTCAATCAAGACAGTATCAACAACTTTGAAAATGGACAATTGACGAGCACCAACGTGATCGACTTGCAGATTGAGAACATCCTTTACATTCATTCAGACTTGTGCAGCAATGGATCAGATGATGTCCTCCAAGAGGTATGTACTGCTGGAACGCCTGACTTTGCCTACGTCAATTGGACTAACCATAACCTCGAAGCATATTCAAAACAGCTAGTCTCAAAGACCAAGAAGACGTTCTACATTTATTTAACAGACAAGGATGGAGTTGAGATCTTTCTCAATGGTGTCGACTTGAACTTGACGATCATTCTGTATAAGCACAACGATATCTTTCAGCTCATTCGCGGATACATTGAGATCTTGCTGGTCAAGGATCATGAGAGCATTCAAGTAGGAGAGGAGATCTAATAGGACGCAAATATTATCGATCACTACAATATATAATATAGATGGAGAACGTCGTTTCAAAGGAATTAGATTACACACCTTTACTTGTTGCCGAACCTGAGTATGAATTCACGAGGTTGTTCCCTCAATCAGGAACAACATCAACATCAGTTTACGCTGGTGGAAATGACAGTGTCTTTGAGATACCACCATCCAAAGCATACAACTTTGCGAGGTCATACTTTAGGTTCACATTCAATCTACCTGCAGTACCTAATAAGAACACGATGATGTTTGCTGACTTTTGTCCATTCTTCCGACAGATCCAGGTATTTACAAGAGGTGGATTGTATCTGATGGATCATACCAACTTCCATTTGCACTCCAAGATGGTGACTATGAGAAACAAACCATTGGTCGAGACAGAGAACACTTTTGCGAGTTACAACGGAACTGATGATCAATACATGATCCCTTGTGTTTCATCACAAACACCAATTGCTTATCGTGGAGATTTAAGATACAATCCAAACAGTATTGGACAAGAAGGAGTTGTGCCAGATACAGAAGCAAGATACTTTATTTCAGCCGGAGATGCGGCCAATGTTGTTGTTACCATTCCATTCAATCAACTCTATGAATCAATTCTCTGTGTTGACAAGGACATAATGATGAATCAAACACTATTGATCAGGTTCGTATGGTCTGAACTATCAAACATTGCCTTTGCAGCTGATCCACCTGCAGCACTTCCAGATCCATCACCATCAATCCAACCTAATCCAAGTCCAAATCCAACAACCAATCCAGTAGCACTTCCAGCTCCAGCATCATTCAATGTTACAGATATGGCGATTTATTTGGCTGTTGAGAAGAACTTGGCAATTGTTAATGAACTCCAGACCAAGATATTTAGCCCAGATGGATTCTCGTTGATGATACCATACTGCTTCACTTATCAATCAGCACTTACAGGACCTAATCAAACAATTACATTAAGAGTGAGCAGGCAAGCTGGTTTGACATTGGAGAGGATCTATCACAGTGTATTCAGAACTGATTCAACAACCAATACAGCAATTTACAACAACAACTGGCGTGAAACACTCTTGGATCATTTCTACACGATGATTAACAATAACAGATTGATGCAATATGATTATTACTTGCAACAGAATGATGATTACATGGCTCTGAGATGGATTCTCAAGGATTCAACAATACTCAATCCACAAATAAATAAAAGGAATTGGTGTTGGATCGAAGAGTTTGGTGATGGAACATCAAACTTTAACAAAGACAACTCAATTACTGGTATCGATCTAAACCTTGGTGAACAGAAATGGGATTTTGTTGCCTTCCTATCACAAGCACGAGCATTGACTCATCAATCAACAGTTGTTTGTAAACGTAAGTTGGTCATTCCTGCAGTTGGGGATCCATTCCTGATGTAAATATATTTATTAATCTCTTGATTAAACAATATATAAATGGGATACACAAAAGCAATGAGTGTCAAGACAGTGTTTATTAATGCAATTTTACCTGGAACTGGAGGTGATCCTCCTAATCAAGGTGATGGCAAAGTTTGGAAATCCATCAATATTGATTTCGTCCCAGATCTAATAATATTAAAGTCATACTCATGTTTATTCAATGCACCTGGAAATGAAATTGCTGTAATTAGAACAAATTTGATACCTGATAATATATTATTCTGTAGTACCGAGCAAGTTAATTTCCTTGCACCAAATTATAAGTACATAAACAAGAGCGAGAAGTTCATCCAAGGATCGTATTATTTCGAATGTGTTAATCAAGATGGTAATAGAGTGGAAACAAATGTACCTATCACTTGTGCAATTGAGTTTGTCAAGTACGGATAGAAAGAGCTAGCACTATCTATCCCTAAGGTGGAAAATATCCACCGTACAAATATAGATGATCAAGCTACAAACAATAAATAATGTTCAGGTAGAGCCAATCAAACTACCAAAACAACCAAAGAAAATTAAGGGCTACAAGTTGTTCAATCAAGTCAATGCCAACATTTTGATCTGCGCAGCCAAGAATACAGTACGTTTCATAAGTTATGGCCACCCCCTGAGCAAACAGATAGGTGATTGATATCTCTTCAATATTAAGAGATACCAAATGATATCTTATCTCTCTAAATAATAGACTCAATTATCTACTAATCTTGATTGAATTACTTATTGCTAGTTATATTTATTTACAAATAATTGAATGAGAGTGTTGAAATGATAAGTAGTGAACATGGCCATTATTTATGCAACGAAAATTGATCGAAGGTATCGGAACGATGAACTAGAATAATGACAAAGGAGGTTGTCAATATTTGGTCCACCATCCATTCGCTGTTATAATGTCCTCCATTCGTTGTGGCAAGGAGGCGTATAGGTTCTCAACAATGCTGTCATCCATTAGCTCCCATTGTTCATTGGCAAGGTCGGAAAGGACCACTCCAGGGTTCTTTGCCAGCTCTCTCTTGACTCTCTTCTTCAAGATCGCCCAAAGATTCTCTATAATGTTGATGTCTGGTGAATATGGGGGAATGAATAGGGTGGGTATCCTCTTCCTTCTCCAGTGGCTGGTGACATTTGTTGCTCTATGAATTGGACAGTTGTCCATCGCCAGTGTAAAGTCTGGGAGTTGGCCATGATAATATCGGATGGATCGAGAGTATGCATCATCAAGAATCTCCGTGTATTGAGTGTTTTCTAAATTGCCTTCAATCTCAGAGAGATATCCGACACCAGCACTCGTGACACATCCCCAGAAATTGACCTTGGTTCCGGGAAGTCTCCTGATGCCATGAACTCGACTGAATGTGTTGTTATCTTGTCTAGCCCACTCGTGTTGACGGTAGTTCTTGATGTTGGACTCAATTGTGGTCTCATCACAGAATACTATCTGTTCCCATTGTTCCGCTGTCCAGTCTCGATGAGCCATAGCGAACTGGAGCCTTTGATCTGCGTTTACTTGCTTTAGATCGTTCTTCCTGCTTAAACTGCGATAGGTGAGACCTTCCTTTGCAGCGATACGAGATATTTGAGCCGTTGATATCTCTGTATCGTATCTCAGTTCAAGTTTGGCTTTCAACTCGTCCAAAGTGATGACCTCCTTCCTGACCAAAGCTTTGATGATCCTCCTTCTAAGTCTTCTTGAAAACTTTGAAGGGCGTCCCGATTTGAGACGGTCCTTGAAGTCTCCTCGCTCGCTGTGTCGTTGAATAGTCCTGCTCACAGTTGATCGGGAAATATTGTACATCTTTGATATTAATTTCTTTGAATATCCTCTCCTTCTGGCTCTCACGATTTTAGCTCTCTCTTCTTCTGTTAATGACATGATTAATTGTAATGTACATAAATAATATTCTATCTCTTCCAACAAAGTGTTTGATGTTTGAACTCATTCATTCTTTACTATTGCATAAATAATGGACATGTTCATTACTTTAACAAAAATATCGTTTGAATGATAAAGATATATTAATTCCATTTTTGGAAAAATATTCATAAATGGAAATTTTTGAGCAAAAGTGGACTACTATATTTGGAAGTGAATAAGAATCTTGAACCATATTTGTAGGAGATATCAAACTCGTACCTGTTTGAACAGGGGGTGGCCATAACTTATGAAACATACTGTAAGTGCTGCAGTTTACCGACGATGCCAAGGTCGTGGTACATCATCACTATCAAATTCAATCACCTCTTTGGGCTCATCCACATCGACAATATCCTTACCTCTTACAACACTCAATGGCGGTTTCTCCTCATCCTTGTGGACCACTTGCAATTGATTCTTGGTGTAATATATTTTACTTCCCTGTATCTTGTAAAGTGGTGGATAACCTGGCAATAACAATAACCTTTCAATTGTTCTAATTTCAGGATTCCATTTGATATCACCTGATCTAAAATTGCCATACACCTTCTTTCTGGTTGCATAATCAATTGGCTCTTCCAACTTGACCCGAACCTTGGTCCCTTCATCCAACACATGACAAGAGTCACCACTGCAAGTTACCCATTCAGATAATGGTTTCTTTTTCTTTGGATCAACCTTGAACCTCTCATTCATTGCCTTTATAACCTTTGGCAAGTCCTCAACCCAATGCTTACTCGTCTCCCCTGTCAACATTTCCTGAGCAGTCATTCTCTTCATCAAAACAGTTCCAAGAGTCTTGTTCCTTGCCTCCACCATTGCTTGCATCCTATGCCTGCCTGGAACACCAAACCTAACAAATATTCCGTTGTCTTCAAACATTTTTTTGGTCTCACCTTTGAATTCACTACCTGGATCCACCTGTATCTGTTTGGGCATCACCAAAATACCTCTTTTATAAATGGTATCAAAAGCATACTTCACTCCTGCACTTGTTTTATTCTTCAATGGCTCGGCATCAGTCAATCGATTTCCAAGATCAACAACTACCAAAGCATATTTGTATCCATCATCATCCGGTAGGAATAATAAATCAGCTTGTTGTTTCAATCCTGTTTCAAACACTTGATAGTGTGGCAAGTTCAATCCCTTGTCTTTCTTTGGCTGTAAATACAATTTGTACAACTCTTGCTTGTCCAAGTAATCCTTGTTCACAGGCTTCAATCCAAAAGTTTTATAATACTCGTCACTCATATATATGGAATACATCGATTTGTTTAATGATTTTGAGTCCCCTGATATTACAACCGTTGATAGCCTCATCATAACTGATCAGCTCAATATCGAATCAAACACCAATCAAATAACATTTGGAGTCAATACTCCTCATCGTCAAAATCTTGATTATTTAGGTCATTTATCTGTTACACCAAATATTCGACTTCYATTGCCAWATCGGGAACATAATGCCTTATTATCACCAACTACTTTCCYTTCCAAGGGTATCTTCATAGCTCTAATTTTAGTACCGCGTCAAGATACGTCAACCTTATGACGATCCTCTCGTAGTCAACTATGAGGAGTATTGTTTGGAGTTGAGGACCAAATCACTCTCAATGTCCAGACAGACAATCAATCAATAATAAATCTTCCTACTCATTCTCCACATGCAAATATTATTATTTCAGAGACTGATCAAATAATAAATGGAACCAAAACTTTTAAAGATGGAATTGTTCTTGGTTTGGGATCATTACCTTTAATTAATTATGAGTTTGATAAATTTTATTTCCAATGGGGATATGGAGACGTACTTGCAGAAGGTAGTGCTATTGTCCAAAGAATTGGTAACCTTGTAACTTTTACATTCTCTGAAGTAACATTTCCAACTACAACATCAAATGATTTTATTAGATCTGCTTCTTTTGTCCCTTTTAAACTCTGGGGAAATGCTACAATGCCAGGATTCTATCAAATAAATGTTCCAATTCCTGCAAGGATGTTCACACTTTATGGATCCTTTTTTATCACGGCACAGGATGGTTCATCGATTAAAACAAATGATCAAGTGATTGTAGTCCTCCCAACAACAGTTTCTTATTTGTTAGATAATTAAGCCCATTGGGCTAATTTATCTATTTCTTACTCTTCCTCTTTCCTCCTGTTTTGGCCTTTCTTTTACGTCCTCCATCAATTCCATATGAGGTACCTCCTGTTTGTCTTCTACGTCTAGGTTTTCCATAACCCATTGCTTCAGCAGCAGTGCCAACGGTACCTGCAAAAGGAACCCCTGCAACATCTAATGCTTTTGCTGCTCTACTAATAAATTTGTGTTCTTTAATAGCATTATGGGCCTTCTTAATCCAATCAAAGAATCCATCTCCATGCATTCCAGGATGATGGCCAAATGGTGATGGTTGACCTCCCAAACTTGTGTATCTTTGATGATGTCCACCTTGATAAGCATCAATCAGCGCTGCTCTTCGATGAGAAACTGGTACTGCGTACATTCTATATATTATTTGGTACAGTATGTTTCATAAGTTATGGCCACCCCCTGTTCAAACAGGTACGAGTTTGATATCTCCTACAAATATGGTTCAAGATTCTTATTCACTTCCAAATATAGTAGTCCACTTTTGCTCAAAAATTTCCATTTATGAATATTTTTCCAAAAATGGAATTAATATATCTTTATCATTCAAACGATATTTTTGTTAAAGTAATGAACATGTCCATTATTTATGCAATAGTAAAGAATGAATGAGTTCAAACATCAAACACTTTGTTGGAAGAGATAGAATATTATTTATGTACATTACAATTAATCATGTCATTAACAGAAGAAGAGAGAGCTAAAATCGTGAGAGCCAGAAGGAGAGGATATTCAAAGAAATTAATATCAAAGATGTACAATATTTCCCGATCAACTGTGAGCAGGACTATTCAACGACACAGCGAGCGAGGAGACTTCAAGGACCGTCTCAAATCGGGACGCCCTTCAAAGTTTTCAAGAAGACTTAGAAGGAGGATCATCAAAGCTTTGGTCAGGAAGGAGGTCATCACTTTGGACGAGTTGAAAGCCAAACTTGAACTGAGATACGATACAGAGATATCAACGGCTCAAATATCTCGTATCGCTGCAAAGGAAGGTCTCACCTATCGCAGTTTAAGCAGGAAGAACGATCTAAAGCAAGTAAACGCAGATCAAAGGCTCCAGTTCGCTATGGCTCATCGAGACTGGACAGCGGAACAATGGGAACAGATAGTATTCTGTGATGAGACCACAATTGAGTCCAACATCAAGAACTACCGTCAACACGAGTGGGCTAGACAAGATAACAACACATTCAGTCGAGTTCATGGCATCAGGAGACTTCCCGGAACCAAGGTCAATTTCTGGGGATGTGTCACGAGTGCTGGTGTCGGATATCTCTCTGAGATTGAAGGCAATTTAGAAAACACTCAATACACGGAGATTCTTGATGATGCATACTCTCGATCCATCCGATATTATCATGGCCAACTCCCAGACTTTACACTGGCGATGGACAACTGTCCAATTCATAGAGCAACAAATGTCACCAGCCACTGGAGAAGGAAGAGGATACCCACCCTATTCATTCCCCCATATTCACCAGACATCAACATTATAGAGAATCTTTGGGCGATCTTGAAGAAGAGAGTCAAGAGAGAGCTGGCAAAGAACCCTGGAGTGGTCCTTTCCGACCTTGCCAATGAACAATGGGAGCTAATGGATGACAGCATTGTTGAGAACCTATACGCCTCCTTGCCACAACGAATGGAGGACATTATAACAGCGAATGGATGGTGGACCAAATATTGACAACCTCCTTTGTCATTATTCTAGTTCATCGTTCCGATACCTTCGATCAATTTTCGTTGCATAAATAATGGCCATGTTCACTACTTATCATTTCAACACTCTCATTCAATTATTTGTAAATAAATATAACTAGCAATAAGTAATTCAATCAAGATTAGTAGATAATTGAGTCTATTATTTAGAGAGATAAGATATCATTTGGTATCTCTTAATATTGAAGAGATATCAATCACCTATCTGTTTGCTCAGGGGGTGGCCATAACTTATGAAACGTACTGTACTTTGAAAAGTCAAGCTTCCCTGACCCGAACTAGACCTCAAGTTGGAGTCCAAATGATCCTYAKCAACAAAAACACKCAATYCAATCGAAAGCACTAAATAATTCGATAGCACAAAAACAACTTCCAATCCTTAACACTCTCAAAAATAAAACACTCGACAATATGGCCTGGGTTCTATGACCCTTGTATCTAGAAAAAAAAAGATGATGTACCACCAAAGGATGATCCAAAGGCAAAGAGATGGAATGTTTTGGCTAATGAGAAAAGGAAACCAGCTCCAAAGAAGGTACATAAATAATTACAATTAATTAATTGTTGTTATTTATATTTATGTGCAATGGACTGGCAAAAATCCATAATCTCTTCATCATCTGAGCTGACATCTGAGCTGGTCTCAATACATTCAGATGGCTCGTTATCACTTTCATCATCTGAATCACCAAACATTGGAATGGATCGATTTCTAATTGATTTGCTTTTTATAGGTTTAGATTCCTCCTCTCCGCTGTAGCACAAGGGGATTCCAGATTTAAATTTCATGACCGTCTTAAGGCCATTGATAATTTTATCTTTCACATCCAGTCTCTCTAACAATATTTTATTCTGTTTAATCAACAGTTCTTGTTCTTCTAGTTTCTCGGCCATCTTTTTATTTTGGGCCATCAGCTTCTTTTGGAACTCATCATCAGTTTCCCCTTCTAATAAAATAATTTTCTCGTCCTCTTTTTCATCTGGCTCATCATATTTGGACATGAAATTATTCTTCTCAAAAATTACTTTAATGGCACTCAATTTATAATCGAACATTTGTTTATTAGCAGTACCAGATTTGATGGAAATTCCAATCTCATTTAACTTTTCATTGGCTTTGATTTTTGATTGAACATTTAGTTTATGTCGGTTACAGTAATCAACATACTCTTCATAAAATTGTTTAAGAGGTAATTTTAAGTCCTTATTTTTTAATAAATATGCCTCCTTAACAAACTTGTAAACTGCCGATAGATTATCCACAATCAAATCATTTTTATAATTGCTTACTGGGATAATCCTAAAATCAAACTCAGGATCATAAATGTCCATTCACTCCCAATAGAAAGCTTCGATAGTGTCCAGGTCTTCAGATATTTTTCCCAATTGATCGAAATAAGGGTAATCTTTAACTCTATGGTTAGAAACATCAGTAATAAAAATTCTCCTGTCTGCTGCTTCACATTTGATAGCATCCCTGTTACTACAAATAATAATATTTAAAAAATTATCAATAAAGAAATGTGTTTTCCCTTTTACATTGATCCTAATTGAATCTCCTGTTACAAAATGTTTCATACTGTTTGATAGCTTCTCCCAATCAGACTTTGAACTGGTCGGCATTTCTTCGAATATTCCAAGTATCTTCCCAATCAATTCGTCATTGAACTCGTTGGGCATGAGAATACCAGGGTTGCTTGTTTCCAAAATTAATCTAATTCCCATTGCCAATTTAATAATCTTTAGCCATAGACTCTTACCAGCACCTTGGATGGACTTTAAGAATAAAATAACCTGGGTTTTTTTACCAATGACAAATGCAGCAATCAACATTTTAAAGAATCTGAATTGATCCTCTTGGTTTGAACACAAAACCTCTTTGCCGTGCTTCCAGATAAACTCTTTTCCTTGTGTCACCTTTTGTTTGAATGTTTTATCCTTCATTCTTTCATCAAATTGGGATCTGTCTTTGAATCTAAACCCTGTGAATAAATTTACATATTTACTCTTGTCCTCAATATATGTCATTGAAGGAATAGACGGATCCAATACCTGGTGGTATCTCTCGGTATCCCTATTTACAAACCAATCTTTGGTTGAATAAACTACCTTTCCAATAGTAATTGAATGGTCCTTGAGAAAAAAGTTTTTTGTACAATCCTCCCAACTGAGGGTTATAAAATTACCTCTTCCTTTTGAGGGTTTTGGATCATACATGATTACTCCGATGGAATCATTTATTTTAACAAAATATTGTCGTATGTAATTGGTGACCTTCTCCCAATCAGTCTCTTTTTTGCAATCGAATACCAAGGCACCTAATGTATCTAAATCAAAGCGCTCTAGATTGGTACCAAATAATATTTTGGATCGTTCATCCTTTGCCTTTTTGAGCAAAGCCTTTTGTTCTTTGATATTCTTCTCAATCTCCTCAACTGTCAATTCTTGAGTTCTTGGCATTCTTTCTAACTATACCAAACAAAATAATTCTTATATTACTTTCGTTTATTTCCAACCATCTGATTGACGATGAACTCACCACAACTCTGACGATGAAACTATCGCTCTACTGCCAGTATTTGTTTCTACGATTGTGAACACTTGCGCCTGGAATGATGATAGGGATTTGCGCTTGGAAAATCTTGAGAGTTAGAGAGTTAATTAAGTTAAGAGATTTTTGTTTGTATTTCTTTTGGAATATTATTTTTTTAAAGTCTTAAAAATCTCTTAACTTAATTAACTAATTAACTATTATTAATTAATAGTAAAATAAATGTATAAAACTAAAGAGTCGGAATGGAGATGAAGAGCCGCAGGCTCGGAATCGATATGGAAGTTTGCCGCGAGGCAGCAATCACACACCTCGGGGCGTTGTGAAATCATTGCCTGGAAGTGCTCGATGTGACCAAAAGTGCAGATGTCACAGAGGAGCTGAATATATTCTGCTCGGTCCCAACCATTTAGATAGATCAACGGTGGGTTGCGATCCTCCAGGATGTATTGCACACTCTCCATCATGTTGCAGCGGATACAACTACTCAAGGCTACCTTCCACACAAAGTTGTGCCTGTGGCCAATTTTGAACTCCTCGTGGATGAGGCGGAGCATGCTGACATCCACACCGTTGGGCATATTCATCATTGATGTGCTGGGGGAGGTCTCTACAGAGGATGCATGTTGGAGGATCAGGCGTACAAACTGCTCGCTCCCTTTGCCCATGGCCTCCACCAGCTCCCTTACTGTGACAATGGGCAGCAGTCGATTGCCAGTCATATTGATAAAGGTCTCGAGCATGAGGACACTGCCCGTCTTGATTATTAGACTAAACACCAATCTATTGCTATCCTCTGCCATGCATGACATGTTGGTCACTACAAATTATCCGCTTAAGTTTGTCATTAAGTTTTGATTCGGTGTGTGTGTGGGTGTGTGTGAGGGTGTGAGTGGGAGAGTGATTGAGTGAATGAATGAGTGTTTGACAAGGTTCAACATGTTTGTTCAAACATTATTATTCATTTACTGATAGATATAATATGTATATTTAAATATAATATGATACCAAGTAGACTATACAGATTATCAGCACACAAGAAAGACGAAACAGCATCAGTAACAGCATTTTTAGCTATCGACAGTGCAACTGTCTCTCATAAGGAATGATCATTATAACTCGACTCGTTCCAACTCAAATAATCATAATACAAGCCTTCTCATTACTATTTCACCTTGTGTTCTAATTGTTCACCCTTAATTGCTCGAACTCTATGTCATACTAATCAATCAATATCATACAATGATTATCATTGTTAATCGATCAACATCACATTTATTGAATTATAAATATGTTTGTCATGTTGTCGCACCAATGTATCCATCTTGTGTCCTCTCTGCCAACTCTATATCTTGGTGTTTGTCTATTGCGGCACTTTGTGATTTGTCTTTCCAACTCTGTGAGGTCATTGTTATACTTGGCCTCAGCTTCGTTGGATAATGTGATGCCAGAACGTGACAGACCACATAACCTATCTTGGATGTTGTTGTACTCATCCATCAATCTGTCAAGTACTCCATCTTTACCGATAGGTAACATTAACACTTCAAAGGTCCTCTTGCGTCGCTGTAGCTTAAACTTCTCCACTGTTCCTCTGTAGAATCGCCCAGTCTTTCCATTGTCATAGATGAAGACAAGAACGTCGGCTCCTTCGATCCTGCTGTCATCTTGTTGAGTGTAGGCAGTGGCAATGCACACGTTCTCTTGTACAGTCAACTGACTATCTGTTCCTTGATCGAATTTGACAACATACGACATCACTTCATTGTGCTCATCGTAATCAGATGACTTGACTGTGCCAGGCCACCAGGTTCCAACGTCTACCTCAATCGACATCGCATAGACTTTGTCGCCATCATTGTAATAGTGTGTGTTCATCAATGTGTCCTGCAACTGTGGCACATCCTCCATCATTGGAACATGCGCATGTTCAATGGTACCGGTCGGTGTTTGCTCGCCATCACTGTTGTCCATACCACCACCACCACCGTACGACTCGTAGTGTGGCTCATCATCCGTCTCGTCGCCTCCATCCTCGTCATCACTCTGGTGGGCAGCCTGTCCATGTTCATACATATCATCATTGTACTCCTCGTCGTACTCCTCCTCATTGTCGCTTGGACATGGATGGTGGGAATTGTCCGACGAGCTTGTGGTCATGCCATGTGTTGCTCTGTACTTGTCGAACACACTTGGATTTCTCACGTTCATTCTCGCTTTGTAGGTGACGTTGCGAGAGTTGGTGCCATTGAGAAGGTTCTGGTATTGGTCTGTTTGATAAGACACCATCGTGATGACGTTACCGCGCTTCAGCTGCACTTGACACAACTCCGCTACGCCATAAATGGTACCGTTGGCATTGCGTTCCAATACCAACTTATTGGCGTAGTGCCTTCCTTCTGGTGCCATGTTGATGAGGCGGTCAAGCGATCCGAACAAATATATGGCTTCAGGCACGTGATGGCAGAGGCAATGAACGTAGGACGTGATGATGCTTGGACCATAGATCTCGATGGACAACTTGGCAAATATGTAAGCATGGGAATACCATACACCCCTATCGAATAATGGAAGGGATTGAGCAGCAGGAGTTGGAGTCGGATCAGCAGGAGTTGGAGCAGCAGGAGTTGGATCAGCAGGAGTGGGAGTTGCTTGCGCAGCAGGTCTGTTTTGAGTTCGTATAGCTGGTGCTGTTCCAGGATCGATCATGGTCGAGAAGAAATGATGTAGCATGTGCCAGGTGTCAAGGGCACGCACTTTGTATTCATGGTACTTGATCCTCAGCACCTCAGTCTCTCCAATCAACAGGTCTTCAATATTGAACATATCGTTTCGACGAAGGATGATGTCAATGGCAGCCTGGAACTTCACTCTGGTTGATTCCCAACGGGCAACGAGCGATGTAGGTTTGGACTCACTTGGCTTCATACTGTTTGGAGGTATCTTGGGACCAAGCCGAGCCATGACTGCCAACAGCATATCCTTCACTCGCTTACCAACTCTGTTACCATCCACCTCAATGTTCAGCCATGTCTCAAGCCATTTGAAATGATGTTTGACAAAGGTTCTGACGACAGCAACCAGGACATGGAGAAGATCTGGTACCATATGACTCGTTGGGATACATGTGATCAATGGATCGTTGTTGTATCCACCGTTGGTCCTCGCCGGTCCTGTTGGCTTCCGTTGAGGGATTACTCTTGGTCGTGCGCCCTCTGGGTCGACCGCTGGCACAAGGATGCGAGCCATGTCACCCTTCTTGATCATGCACCAAACACATCTAAAGTTGCTCACCGACTTATAAACAGCATAGAGTCCGGCCAAGATACAAAGACAAACCATGTCAACAACTAATATAACTATTGGTTTGTATATCTTGTCTTTGTAATTCTAAATATTAAATAAATAAATTATTAAGTTAGTTACATAATCATCAAAAGAGTGAAAAAGTGAGTGAGTGTGAATGAGTGAGTGAGTGATGATCAACACA